>NW_026962011.1:26540075-26847450 GCF_032445375.1 Bacillus rossius redtenbacheri | reverse complement strand
ATGTGCATGAAGCTGTGTGAAAAATATTCCGAGGACATAAATATCGAGATATCTGATGAAATGAAACATCTCAAATCAATTCATGTTTCAAATATTGGTGCAAACCAGTTGAAACCAATTCATTCTTTTAAACGCGCTACGGAGATTAAAATTGGATAGTTTATTTCCAAACGTGTGTATCGCTGTTCGAGTGCTCTGCACAATTCCCGTGACAGTTACCGAAGCCGAAAGGTCCTTCAGCAAAATGAAGGAAATACAAAATGTACATCGCTCAACCATGTCTCAGGAAAGGATTAGTGGGGTCACCTTGCTTGCCTTAGAGCCGGTTCTCGCTCGGTCATTGAACTACGACGATGTAATTAACTATTTTGATTTGAAAAAGGCACGGAAAACAGATTTGTTGTGATTACTTCTGAACTATTTAATTGTTTGTAAATCAATATTATTGAGTAACATAATCCTTTTAAATGCATTATATGTTTGAAATTTTAAATAATATACTACAGTGTATGATTATTCTGAATATAGTGATTCGATATGAAGTAATGACTGTTCTGTTGTAAAACAGGTTGAGTTTACCTGCTCATGGTGCCAACATTGTCATTGTCTGAATGTGTCATGACCACCGGAAAAGCCCTCGGCTGTTGATGGGCATTTGACAGATAAAAATAAATAAAATAAAAAATATAGTATTTATAACTAATGGTCAAGTCCTCAAATTGAGAAAAGATTGTGTAATTTTAAAAGTCTGGGTTTGGTGTGCGTACACTTGAGTGACAGTGTGATGCCCTCCTATGGGTTTGCCTTTAAGGCCTTAGTTCTTGTGCCAACTTACAAGTGGCCAGTATGGCCAGCAATGCAGCGAGTCAGTGTGCTTGGGGCAGCAAGGGTGCCACCTGCTGGTGTTTCTGTGGCCGACCGGGAGCTGACCAGCAGACGTGTTACGGCCCTCGTGACCGTCGGAGGGCTGGTGTGAGGTGAGGAAGGATGCCTCGGTTGCTGGAGAGCTGGCAGGTCGTCGTGACCTGTGTTCACGCATGCTCCTGGGCTCTGGCGGTTGCAGGATGCTCGCAAGAGGTTCTGCGAGTCGTTCACGTCACATGTGGCCAGTGTGACGGTGGAGAGCTGCAAGGACAGCACGCTGGCACGGCTCGGGGAGGACACGCTGGGCGACACGGACCGCTCCGACACCACCAGGATGTTCGCCTCCCTGCTGCAAGACTCTGCATTCCCTCAGCCCAGGTACAGCCTTGTAGGTGTCAGTCACACGATAACTAAAATGTGTACAAACTACTTGAAAATGGTTTCATGCGCTGCCATTTTTTTTTGGCTGGGGCATTATTATTTATTACAGTATGAAATTAAATTTATATTTTTCTGAAAGTATATGAAATTGTAGAAAAATGTGAAAATTACTTATAAATAGATCAAGTTAAATTTTGTTAACCAAGTTTTAGTTTCTTTTTACCAAAGAATGTAATTTTTAATATTCTTAATTTGTTCTATGTTATCTTTAACTGTATTAGTGCAATACTGAAATTATTTTTCCTGATGAAAGTTAGTACCTATTTTGTAGATTTAACTGTGAACTTATTATATCTACAGCTCTAAAAAAAACCATGGCTGGTGCGCAGGGAGATTACAGAAATCTCGTTAATTCCAATTGTATTGGAAATTTTTAAAATATTTTAGAATAGAAAATTTCCAATTCAATAGATACAATGATAAAATGGTATTGCGTATTGAAGCTTTACTGTATAACCAATGTATACAAAGGTTTTGAAATTCCTGAAAAATTTTGATGTGTTTTCAAGTGAAACGACTGGACTGACTGCGAACTTTTAAAAAATGGTTTTGTATTTGGTGTTTTTCCCTTCCTTTTACTATGACGACAGAGTGCGTGTGCAGGGGCAGCGCACCGGAGCACGGCAGCGTGCCGACCGTGTGGGACGTGCAGCCGAGGGAGGTGGCGCTGCGTCTGCCGGGCGTGAGCGGCGCCGTGCTTGCGGTGGAGAACCACCACGCCGTGCCACTGCTGTGCGAGGTGGCCAGCACGGACGACTGGCTGCAGGTGGAGCCGCGTGAGGGCATCGTGCCTCCCCACGGCTCCTTGCGGCTGTGCCTGGCCGCGCCGTGCTGGCCCACGCGCGCCGACCGGCATGAGGTGCTCAAGGCCAACGTGGTTGTGAGTACTGTTACTCCACTACCGTATTTTCTTCCGCTGCATATCAGAATTAACATTGATTTGTGTGTGTCGGTTATGTGAATCTTTCAACTCATCACACCAAATTATATTATAATTTATATTTTTTACGTAGGGACTAGAAATTTTCTAAGTGAAAATTATGTTGTATGTAATGCTTTTGATTCTAAGATATAACAACATTTATTTCAAACATATTCTTATTTCTGTAATAGTGATATACTATCTATTTTTAAAATACCTTACTTGGTGATATTACAAGTACATATAAAAAATGTTTTTTGTTATCGAGGATCTCATAAATTAACATAGTAAGTACCCTGTTTTATCGCATAATTGTCGCACCCATATTTTAGGGCGTAAAAATTTGGATAAAAAAAAATTCTTGCGTAAATGTTTTTTTTTTTTTTTTTTTTCAAAGTGTTAGTATTTGAAATCAAATTGATTACGAATACGAAAATTATTGTTTTGATATTCAAGAGCTTGAATATTCACATAGGCCTACTTATTAATTGAAATAGTTTGGCGTGCTTTTGTAAACTACTTTTTAAATAAATCTACTTTCCATGAAAGTAATTTACGTAACAAAAAATTATTTTTTCGCATAAAAATTGCACCTTTACTTTTCAAACTTTATTGAAGTGAAACTTCTTTACTGAGGGGGCAACAATTTTCGAGTGTTACGAAAATTCCAATTGCATGAGGGTAATAGTTAGGTACGTGGTGGAGCAGGAGAGTGTATCAGCATCGATGCCACTCCAATGCATGCGCTAGCGGTCGGATGGGAAGATGGCAAGGGTGGGGGATAGGTACCTAGCGGATGCAAGACGGCAGGGGAGAGGTAGAAGTGACACTGGAGTGATGCTACGGAATTATCGTAACACTGCTTGTGTTTGTCTACTCCTCGGTTTTCGTAGCGGCTGTAGATTAACGCTGCCATATTTCTTTTATCTTATTTAAAGAATCAATATTTTATTTATTTATTTGGGAATGATTTATTGATTTTTGCAATTGAGTTTATCATTATCATTCATTTTTATGTGGACAGTCTGTACCTAAACAGCAACAAATTTCACTTCTGTCATGTGTGGACTGCATGCGCACAATTTTGTTTAGTATATAATTTGTGACAATTATGCGTTAAAACATGGTATTATCAAAAGGACAATTTATTGATGAAATGTATGTCATTTCAAAGTGTTGTAAATAGCACAACTATATGTACAATTAAGTAATGAAAAAAAATGTGTAAAATATTTTTGTTCATTTTATTAATTGCAAGTTTTACCTATTATTTTATTGACCTGAACCCAATGGTAAAAAAATTAATATTACTCAGTAATTAAATAAGTAACTGTATTAACTTAAGTAATTCTCAAGTAAACATAAGAGTGGGTGTCAGATACCGTGTTTTCTCGCATAATCGTAGCACTTTTTCTTCTAAAATCAAGTTTGAAAAGTAGGGGTGCGACAATTACGCGGGGGGGAAAAATGTTGTTAGGTAAAGTTATTCATAAAAACAGAACCCGTTCCTGGAAAGTACGTTTAAAAAAAAAAAGTGGAGTATACAAGAGCACTCCAAACAATTAATTTTAATAATTCATTAAACAAAAACCTTTCTTCATATTTAAATAGGAAAACTAAATCTGTGACACGAACGCAAGCAACTTGAATCTGTGACGTGAACTAACGCGTAACTATTGCAGTTTACCACGAAAGAATGCGGGCTATCAAATGTAGTTAACTCGACACCTGATAGAGAGCACGTGTTGCATGAATCGGCGAGATATTGATATTCGACTACGTGTGCACGCTCTATACGGGAAGCAACATAACAAAAAATAAATGATTGCAACGAGCGCTTCCTACATTTTTGTAAGCGGTAAACCGCAGCAACGCAGACGAAGAGATGAAGGTTATAACATTTTAAAAGTCTTTGAAAGAAAATTTACACGTCAGACAATTTCGTATTTCCGTTAATTAAATAAGTAAGTGGTAATGTCCAAATAAATATAAGATTTCTACAATTTAAAATACATTGTTTTATACGGGAAGATACCTACACGGGTACACTGCGGCGACGCAACGATCAGCTAAAGGAAATAACGTTTAAAAACGTCTTTAAAAGAAAATTTACACATCAGACAACTTCGTATTTCCGTTAATTAAATAAGTAAGTGGTAATGTCCGAATAAATATAAGATTTCTACAATTTAAAATACATTGTTTTATACGTCGTTTTATATGGAAGAGATACCTACGCAAAGCGCTCGGCATCTAATAGCGGGACAAAAAACATCATGCAACGGCAAGAAGTTTTTTAATTCCAATTTTGACGGCCTAAAATATGGGTGCGACGATTGTGCGAGTGTGACGATTATGCGATAAAAGAGGGTATTTAATTTCACTAAATTGTAGAGATATTATAAAGGCATCTATAGTGGTTACTATCATAATCATACTACTAGACTGCACTTATTATTTTAGAAGTGCCCTATGTATCTATAAGCTCTACAACTGATTTATATTAGTAAAAATCGGGCCAATTGGCAAATAAACTGGGTTTGAGGTTAGTGAAAGTTAGCTAAATTGTCACAGTTTGAAACTAGGTTGCGTAGTTTTAAAAATTAATCAGTCCCCTTGTAAATGAGCTAGTTAAAAATATTACCTAATTGAAGTGCAAAAATAGTAGTATAAATAGTAAGTATCTGCAAATCAAATCTTATCTTCAGACACCCTCTAAAGATTTTATATTCAAGGAAAAAGAATTGAAGAAAAATATTCAAGGAAGAGAAAGTTAAAAATTCAAACACTAGCACATGTGTAGTTGTCAAGGACTACATTATTTGTGTCTAAAGAAGCTATTAATTTATTAAATGTTTTGTCTCTGCTACCAGTTCTAATGCTCTAAGAATGTACGTCTGTGCTAACAGCTGCAATGCTCTAAGAATGTTTGTTTAAAACTTCATGAACATTTTACACAAAACATCAAATTGTTTGTATTCAAAACATGTTCATATGATTTAATTTAAAAAAGTTAAACTTCTTTGTTTTCCGCATATATTATTTTATTCCTGACAATTAAGATCTAGATTAGTTTTTGAGGTAATTTTTTAAGAAATAAATTCGTGATTCGGATTTGAGGAAAACTAGATTTGACTCATCAGTAATAAATACGTAGTATACTAAGTCTTAAAACTAGTAATTTTCAATTTGGTTTAAGAAAAAAAAATTGGTGATTTGCTGTAATTAATGTCCTGTATAAATAAACATCTTAAGTATCTGCGTGTTATCATGATTGACCCAGCTATGGTGTCTTCAGTTTTTTATGAACATGTTTCATTGGATGCTGTAAATTGAGCATGTCTATTTGTCTGTGTGACTGTAGGTGTACACGGAGAACGACTGTATCACGGTGAAGGTTGTGGCGCGCTTCACGGAGCCTCGGCCCCCGGTGCAGCTTCAGGTCACGTCCACGCCACTGCTCGGTCACTCTCGACTGTGGCCGGCCGTCGACCCACTAGTCCTGGAGCGCCATGAGCTAGCACTGCCGCCAACCCCTGTTGGCAGAGTTTCCTCCGCGGCCCTCACCTGCAAGAACACCTCTGACTCCGAGATACAGGCACGTTTTTCATGTGTTTAACTCATTTACGTGGTTTAATCGGGTTCAGCTCATTCTGTGATCCGGCACTAGTAGAGCCGCTGTCGTTTGGATTTTTTTCCCATGTTTTGTAGTACTTGGCACAATATTACATATGCGGACCTACAATGTACAACCAAAGAGTAGCTTATCACAACTTGTTTTGAATATCAACAGCATTGCAATTTTTTTTTTGAAATACCTATTAAAACTATATTGGCATTTGATAATCCAGCAGGGCCATGATCTGAACTTGCAGAGTTAAAGAGCCTTTAATAATTGCAGACTGGCTCATGCACATGCAGTCATGTGCCCACATGCACACACATACCTACATTTAGACTGGTCAAGTGGATGTATGATTAGCCCTTTCTGTGGTAAATTACATCCGGAGCAAATTATCAGTAATGTTTCAATCTCTGAATAATCCAGCTGCGATAGTGGGTTGGACCCAATTCCTTCAGTTTCTAGTGTAACAGCCTCTTGCTCTACTTTGGTGTTGGGGGGGGGGGGGGGGGGGGGGGTTGCTTCTTAACTGCTTCTCTGTGAAATCCCACCCTTGCCCTTTAGATTGTGGTATCTATTATCAAAATGTATGAACTAAGAGGTCTAAGAACAAAACTTAGTGATTTTTACGAAAATCTAATAAACTCCAATTATGATCGCATTTGTTTTACTGAAAAACAGTTTAATGAAAACAGCATTAACTCTTATTAATTTACTGACAGTTACATTATTTTCAGAAAAAATTTTTAATGCTCTTGATGCTATAAGAAAATGCGATGGTGGGGATCTTTCGGGTATAAAAATACATATATTTAAATCGGTTCAACAATTAAACTGTTTCCATTTCCCTGGTATTGATGCAGTTTGGCTGCTAATAAAAACATCGACAACTTCACTAATTTTTGGCAACATTTACCTACCTTCAGACATATCCTATTGTTTAACAATATTACATGCATTCTCTCAAAGAAAAACTATGTATTATAACAACAAATATTTTGTTTGTAAAATGTGTGGGTTGGTGATGCAAGAAGTGAGAGAGTGATGCGTGCTTGCAGGTGGATGTGAGCGCGTCACAGCCGTTCTTCGTGCTGGACGCGAGGCGGGCCGTGCCGGGGCAGACGTCCTGGGCCGTGCAGGTGTACTTCTCGCCGGCGCGGCCGGGGCTGGCGCACGGCAGTGCCCTGCTCTCCACGGCCCGCCACAAGCAAGCCGTGCTGCTGGTGGGCAAGGGTGTGGGCTAGACCACTCGCATGCGCCGCAGGCAGCATTGCATGCGAGAGGAGTGGTTGGTTTCGTGCTTATCTGCTAGTACATTTGTATCTGAATATGTCCTGGCTGGTTCTTTGACAACTGTGTACCACGTTGTTTTAGTTTACCATCTACTTTCTATGTAAAGATGTAGTAATTGTACCTAATAAAATATTTGTGTCATTGGTTGTGGAAGATAAAAGTGTGCAGTACTGAAACATTGAATGTGAATACTGTATCTAACTGTGGTATGGGTTCCTTTAATTTTATTGTTGGTGTGCTGTAATTTTTCAAAAGTATTTTAAAACTTACTCTCTTTGCTAGATGGAAGACCAGTTTGAGTGCATAGTTAATTTCCTAGCACTCAAGTAGGCTGTTACATCATGCCTTTCCTAATGAGCTGCTGAAGAAATATTTAATGCTGTGTTGTTTTAATTTCTTCAGCAGGTTATTTATTTATTTTTTTTTTTTTCGTATTACTTAAAACTCTAAGGGATCAAATATTGTAATATTATGGCACTCTTTTTTAGGTATGGTGTAAATAATATATAGGTGCTGTGTTTATGCAGTGATAAGTGATTTAACAAATCATTCCTCTATTTTTACCGTATGTGTATTTTTTATTTTGTTTAAGCTAAATTATTTATTGCAGAGACCTGTATGATGGCTATCATCAAATTTCTGTTGTGTGTCTCAATGTAACTCAATCTTCACTGTTCTCTTTTTCGTCAAAACAAAGAATTAGCACCCATTGACACATGAGCTTAAGTGAAATGTGCCGTAAATTTCATACGCTTGTGACAATGTTAGAACTTTCCTTAATCAGATATGAATTAGTTTCTGTAAATAGATGTAATGCGAATGAAAGCATACCATAAGCAAGCTTAAAAGAAATCACCCCAGGAGTAAAACAAAAGCATTAACGCGGTTGAGAGATATGTGGGATAAGCCAGAGTTTCTGGCCGACAGCCGGGTTGTCTCTTCCAGCTGGAGGGAGAGGGGGTTACTAGTGCTGCGATGTCCCAGGCAGGCAGCGTCAGGGGTGCTTTCACCAGAGTCATTATAAAACCACCGCCTCATGCAAATAGCAACAAAACAAACACACACACACAGTGACAGAATTTGTGAGATGAAAAGAGATATTGAGAGAGATAAAGATAATGAGATGAGAGATATATTAAAATAGTGATATTGAAGGAGATAAAGGATATTAAGAGAGAGGGAGGGAGCAGAGAGAATGGAAGAGAGTTAAAAGAGCGAGTGAGAGAAAGAGAGAGAGAGGGAAAGAATATATATATAGACACAAATCTTTCTCACATACACACTATTACAATAGCTATAATATGTAAAATGCCACCAATAATGTTTACATTGCATGTGGATAAGCAATGTTCTTCCATGCCTGAGACCAAGTCATCTTGTATGAAGGCACAAATATTTAGGCCAATTTTCATCAACAATAAACTGACCTCATATTAAATACTTGAATCTACAAAACATATCCATTTTCTGTCAAGTGTGAACTGTCGCTAGCAGCTGTTTAAGGCTACTATAATTTCATTTTGCAATTATTAAGTTCCCAGTTTTGTGGCTTAAAATTAATCTTTACTTTTTAAATTTTAATATAAATTTGGAACTAGAAGTAAAAATTTGTCTATGATATTATTAGATATTTGTATTTTATAAACAATCTGCTGGTAAAATCAGATTAAAATATAAGTTTTAACTGTGTATATTTGTACTTAAGATAGTGTTTTCTGTACTAATATATGTTTTGTGAAATAAAATAATTTTATAATTTTTACTTCATTCTTATCTTTTCTTGTTTCAGGTAGCATGTAGCATTATCTTATTATTTAAATGTAAAGACTATTCCTTACATATTTAACTAGTTAATACATAGTCTGACATTTTCTGTGTAAAGGCACACTTTACATATAGGTAGAGACACGGAAATTTCGCGAATCGCGATATCGCGAAATAACACCGCAATTTACCTTAATTCGCGACAAAACACCGAAATCGCACAGCATCGAGAAATAAAACTGATAATAATGAATTAGACCACCCATGCAAGACATCGCGAAAAACAAGTAAACACGACGTTGACGGCACATCGCCATTTTTCTAAGTATCAACATGGCCGCTTTGTAGTAATGAAAGTAAATAATGATTTACAGTATTCCCGTCACGTAATCATTACAATTTGAAACGAAAGCAGTAATTGCAATCATAAACTAATTAAAAAGAGAAAAATGTACCTGAGCATCAACACAAAGTTAATAAAAAATACCGGCGATGTTTTCAACACAATATAGCTGCCATGATTTTCAACCCGCTGTATTTACACATTAATCTTGTAGAGAAATATAAAATTTTAATTCTTCCTTTCATGTTGAACAGTTAACAACCTCATGCTTTCAACCAAATACTTGTTTCAACTACGTTTGACTGGCTTGGCAACCTACTCGTTAGAGCTGTAGGTGTAGCAAACCGTATGTATTCGGTACTGACTGAGTAACGGGTGCGCCATCTAGTATCAAGTAACGAAACGTTACACACGGCTGGATTTCGTTACTCGCATTTTTCGTATGTTTTACGCATGCGCGCGCATATTCGATGAATTTACGTTACAAAGAACGATGTTTGTTTATTAAGTATAATATGGAAATTTGTCGTCCAAGTTTTTTACTATTTATAAGAAAGTATTTTTTACAAATTAGAAATATGTATGTTTTTGTTATTTATTATCGCGTATTTTCACGTTTTTTGTTGTTTTTATCTTAAAAGAGATAATATAATAAAACTGCTCTAATGAGATTTAATTGTTTCTTGGTTAACAAAAACTGTTAATTATCAAATATTGTTAATTGTTTATATTCTATTTATTATTATTTACGTGACGTCATACTGTACGCGTACGCAATACGACTCGATTCGTTGCTGCAACATAACATTGCATGTTATGCGGTATCAGAAGTAACGAGTAACGTAGCGACACGATAGTAACGAGTACTAATTGTTATAGTAACGAATACATACGGGTACACTTTTTTTCGTTACTTTTACACCTCTACTACTCGTAAACATGAACACATGGCACTACGCCGATTGATAAGCAAAATCAGTGACCTTTAACTGCCGTAACTACACTTCTCAGCAAATGCAATACGACCGCAGAGCAAGTGAATACGGCGTCAACGGGACAAAGAACAGCAGCAAGAAATATTAAAAGAATACTAAGTTGAGACATGCCGTGCCGAGGCAGCGCGCTAGGCGACACCGGGCCGTGCCGAGGCAGCGCGCTAGGCGACACCGGGCCGTGCCGAGGCAGCGCGCTAGGCGGCACCGGGCCGTGCCGAGCTGTTTCAAGCCTACAATTTTTATTTGCCAATAGTGTTGACTTTAGAGTGCAGTATACGAGTATACGCCGTGCCACTATTATTTAGCCAAGCAAAACTTGTAGGTCATAAAACCATTCTCAAAAGTTAAAGTAAACATGAAAAACCAAAACAGCGAAATAAAACCGAAATTTGATTTTTTCAAAACGAAATTTAAGGAAAAATAAAACCATTTTTACGGGACTCTACATATAGGTACTTTCATTTTGAAAGAGTTCACATGTGTGTGTGTTTGGGTGTGTGTGTGTGAGAGTGGCAATAGCAATATTATCATTTAACAAAGCATTGAATTAAAAAAAATATATATGGATATCTTTAATTAAAAAAGAAACCAATTTACTACACAACTTAGTTGCAAACCAACAACTCACAGCAATGCATCAGCCAATGGCTGGCTCAGAATACGTGCTTTATGAAGCAATCCCAAGCAGTCATTACTGATTGGCTGACAGGGATCTCATCATCGCCATGGCGGGCCTAATATAACCCATTTGTGCGTGACCAATCAGGATACCCATCGCCTGCCATTGATTGTGCAAGGAGAGGAGCACTAATATATACATATAAACCAATGGTTTTTCAGTGTCCAATATCAGTCTGTTTGTGCCTGATAACGTCACAACTGTTCCTATAGGAAATCTTCTGTGTTCGTCAGTGCTATCGTCATTTTGTCCTAAATATGTGTTTATTTTCATCGCAGTGTTTATATATTTGCTGCATTGTCCAGGTTTGTTGTTTACCTGAACTTAATAGGTCTCGTCGTTATCCCACTGTGTTCGTCTGTAATGTTATTATTTTTTCCATGACTAAGTAGTCTTCAACAGAATTCTTGCCCTGTATCATATTTTTGTCCCTATCGGCATCATTGTGTTGTCCATAATACTTGTTTAGTTTCATCGTTGGTTCCGTTTGTCCGACAACAACTGAGTCTGTCTTGTTTTCTGTGAATTTTTTATTTTCATCTTTTTATTTATTTTTGATTTTTGGAATTTTTCCATGACAAACAGTGCAAAACTGCAATAGTGTATGACCCAAAAACTGCATTAAATTAAAAATTCCCCATTTCATTAATCATTTAAATAACGTAAAAAATAAAAATTCAAAAATTTCTGGCTTGTGCTAGAACTCTGTCCTTGTTCAACAAAGGGGAGTTCACAAGCTTGCAGAAGCGGATTTTATTATATTTTTTTTATATACATAATTTTGTAATGTTATTTTTTTGTCATTTTTTTCTGTGATTTGCTGGTATTGATTAAGGTGTTCGTTTTCTCAGTGTGATAATTTTCTCTGTCTGTTAGTTTACTCAGTGTTCTGATTATTTCTGCCAATATTTTGATGGTATTCTTCATGTGCTTATTATTCCTGTAGAGACTTCTGATGTTATCTGAGTGTTTCTGGTTATTTCTGAGAAATCGATCTCTGCACAAAATTTTTTTTACTTAATGAGTCACATCATTTTATTCAAATTATTTTTATTTGTGAATTTTAACTACCAAATTATCACTAACATAATTTTTTTATCACATGGAATTGAAATGAAAAAATAAAAATCCATTACTCAGTCAAATAATATGCTTTGTGACAGTTGAGAAGCACTATCATGCAAGACAAACTTCCTTCTCCTTGATGTCTAGCAAAGCCTTCCTTCTTTTGCGAAGGTTAGTGAGCAACCCCCATTCCAATCAAAAGAAATACATAATTGTTACTTCAACACAAAACGTGGCATCATCTGTTTGGCAGTTATCGGTACTACTTCCAACAAGTTCTTTTGCATGAGATATATTAACTCTAGCAGCTGAATGTAGTCAACGGCAGTTAGAGCCAAGTAGTCTCGTTACCTCTTGTAGCCTCGTAGACTTGTAGCCTAGTAGTCTTGTAGCCTCGTAACCAGTTGAAGCCTTGTATTCTCATAGTCTCATAGACCTTTATCCTCATAGAATTTAAGCCTCGTAGAATTGTAGCCTCCTAGTCTTGTTGCCAAATAGCAGCTAGGATTAAGGGGCCCGCCTACATGTTACATCAAATGTGTTGTAGATGTTCAGCAGTTTACTTTTTATGAAGAAACGGTTTGACCTGCGCAAATTTGTTACATATATAAATAAAAGGGATTAAAGTACATTCTATGTCCCTGCGGTGTCTGCATCGTTCTAGAATGCATTTATGTCATAATAATATTGCATGCTGAAAACGTCATAATAACATATTTTAAGGTGCAGACAGAACTCGTGGTTTTAAATATTTTTAAAGAAAACCACCGCAGGAACATGTATCATTCTTTTGTCATCCATAGCAGGTATAGTTTGCACCATGTCACAGCATTTAATTTCGAGAAATTTGTGATTTCCAATCGCATGTTTTGTGTGAATGTGCTGACCAGCTTGTGGCGCCCTCCAGACCTCGCCATACCTGCAGACAAAGCGCACGAGAGAACAACCTCTCACTCTACTAGGTAAGAGGGGTGGCGGCTGTTTCTGCTTCCGCCCTTTCTTGGCGTCCTCTTTAGTTCCCTTCACGATCTGGGTTGTTTGTGTGTGCGAGTTCCGGTGTGGTTCGTCTGACGGAGGAACGGTCTGCCCTGTCAGTATAGGCTCAGTACTGCAGCGTTTTAAAGAAATGTCACGATACGTTACTGAATCTTAGAAAATATCCTAATTTCTTGTGATTATCATAAAAACTCTGTGAAAATTAAAGTAAAATATGTTCTCTTTAAAAGATTTTAATTTTAATTTTGTATGCATATATCAATATGAATTCTCAAATCAGGTACGTTACATCTTCATGTCGTAAGTATGTAGTTTAGAAAAGGGGATCCAGGCACAGGGTTCAGGGTGTGGTGCCTGTTGCCAGGCCACCATCTTAAATTGTGTCGTCACGGCGGCGATATTGGATGACCTTGACTTTTGACCTTGATGGTCATCTTGGATGACATCATCGCCGCCATTTTGTTTTCTCAAACATTCCGCCATTTTGAATAATGATGTCACCTTTGTAATTTCCGTTAGGGCCGCCATCTTCAAAATCTTTATTTATTATCAGATTTTAATGAAAAAAAAGTAAAATTTATAAAAAATTAAATAATTAATATTTGATCAAAAATATTTAAAAAACAAAGTTGCAATTTCCATTACCACCGCTATCTTGAAAATCCATAATTTTTATTTTAAAAAATCGGGAAAAATTTCGAAAATCATAAAAAAATTAATCAATCGAATTGAATTATAAAAATTTAGTAAAAAATAACTTTTAAAAAATTTTATAAATATTCTACACTTACGTCATGGAGCTCGGAGTCCTCGGTTCGAACTGGGCGAGGTAAAGAAAAGATGGCGACACGTCCTTCCTCCACGGAGGTCACCAGCAGACTGACCTCCCACCACATCAGGGATGTTAGACAGTGGCTCAACGGACCTGGTACAGATGTCACTAAAAGCTGGTATCTGAAAAAAAAACTGGTACACTCCAAGATCTTACACTGACAAAGATCCAGTAGATTTTGTTTCATAGATTTTATATATATTACTAGATTATGCCCGGCATGCGTTGCAATGCCTCAATCAATTTTTTAATTTATTAATAATGTAATTTTTTAAACGTATACTAAGCATCTCTCTTTATCTCTCTAATTCTCTATCTCTCTATGTATATCTCTATAACTCTCTCTATCTTTCTATTTATATCTCTATCTCTCTATATATCTTTCTACATATATATCTCTATATATCTTTCTAGCGGACCCGACAGACATTGTCCTGCCCAAATGTACTTTTTGTGAGATATGGATATGGCGGTAAGTATTTCTACGCTGGACATACCCCTCCTCTTGGGCACGCCACTGCCGTTACCAAAAACCTTTCCCATGGTTACGCAGAAGGCAACAACAATGCAAAAGCCCGTTGCCATGGAGGCTAATTATCAACAATGCTTAGTTTTTTTTGCTTTTAAAGCGTGTTTTTTTTTAAGTTTTTTCTTAACTCAGAATCGAGATAAAATATCCAATTGTGAATCTAAACCATCCTCGAATCCCCGTGAACTCACACAAAAAATTTCATCAAAATCGGTCCAGCCGTCTAGGAGGAGTTCAGTGACATACACACGCACACAAGAAATATATATATAAAGATATATAATATATATATTTTATATTATATATATATATTATATATAATATATATTATATATATATTATATATATATATGATGATATTTATATAAACTGCTTTAATACGATATATACTATGGAAACATAAAAGGTTATACACTTGATGCCATGACGGCAATACGGCATGGCGGCATGGCGCTGTGATCAATTTATAGAGAACTAGCTTCTGAAATTGAATACTTTCAATTAAGTTAGCACTTCAAAATTTCTCTTAAAATACCGTTTTATTATTAGTATACAGATGGAATTATTAAAACGCAACTATTCGAATTATTCGTCCATGCCTAATGTTAATTGTTAATGCATGGCGCATCGCGCATGGTCGATGTTCGAAGTTGGTATTTCTGCATACCAGCACAATTTCTACTTGGTACATGGTACAAGACCCTGAAAAATGGTATGTGTACCAACAAGTTGGTACGTCTAACATCCCTGCACCACATATGTCAAGGTATATATATCGTTAGCTAGTATGACATGTCCACCATCTTGGAAATCTTTATCCGATTTTAATGAAAAAAAATATTTTAAATTTATAAAAAAATTTGAAAATCAAAAATGATTTAGAATATTTAAAAAATTACCGTTGCAATTTCCGTTACACCCACCGTCTTGAAAAACTATTTTTTATGCTAGAAATTTGGAAAAACATTTAATATTATAATTAAAAAATTATTAATTAAAATATAATAAAATAATATTTTGAAAACGCACTTACATCTTGAAGTCCTGAGTTCAAACCCAGTGTATAAGAGCCAAAATAAAAAAAATTCGTCGACAGATCCTTCCTCTACGGTAGAGCTCGGCAGACTAACCTCCCACCACTAATACCAAGGTATATGTCGTCAACAGGTATGACATCATGTCCGCCAATTTGTCTTCGTCTGCCAGAGGCCACCATCTTGTTTAGGTCTGCTAGAGTGCGCTAATGCCATGTTATTTTAATTCTTACTAGCTGGAGCACATTAATATTTATTATTAATGTGACACCCGCCATCTTGTCTTTTGGGCGCCATCTTGAAAATTCGTAATTATTTAGCTAGAAATTCGGGAAAAATTCCAAAATTCACCAAAAAATTTACAATCATTTTACAAATGGATTCGATCAGTTCCTGTCCTTGGTTCGATACTTGATCGATGTAATAATGTTTAATTTTATGTAAAAAATAATAATTTCAATAAATCATGTTCAAAATTCTTAGAGACTTAAAATCCTCTACTACCACCCTTCAGTTAGCTGTTATGACCACCATCTTACAAAATTTGTATTTGTTGGCCCATAAATTTGGAAATTTTTTAAATATTTATCGAAAAAAAAATCACTCATTAATTAACTGATTGAATCGATAGTTGGGCAATGCACAAAATGAGGTAACTAATTTAATTTAAAATACCACAAAAGTGACAGGTTCGAGAAATAAAACACCACATGTTCTTTAACAAATACACAATTTATTACATAAATTCTACACTACTGCAAGTACAAAAAACAGGCAATTTACTAAATTCTTGAGCAATTCTCGATTTCTGCATCTGCTACCCACGAATTAAAGCGAGGTGGAAAGCCCCACCACTTGAAATAGGATCGTCCATTTGTATGTTCTATAATTTTCTCCACCAAGTATGTATCGGGATACAATGTAGGCTGAATCTCTTCGGCATAGAAGCCGCCACGAATAGTTTGTGGTCAAAATCTTCGAGGTAGTAGGTCTTAGGCTCCGATTCACGAACATGTCACACACAAAAGTTCAGGACACCAGTTCGCAGTGAAACCTTTCTCGAAGATGCCTTTCTGCTTGGAGATTCGCACAATGTTACCGACTTTAGCTTTAAGCTTTCGTGGATCTTTCTTGGAAAACACTTCGAAGCAGACGATTGTTCGTTACGTCCTTTGGCTTCATTTTCGTGGTAGAATACACTGTAGAATTTATTATACTCACCTATTAGTTTCGGCAAGATGTCAAGCCACTTGTAATTTCCATAAACTGTGAAATGTCGCCACATCTTGGAACGCAAAGTTCTGTTAAACTTTTCGACAATAGAGGCTTTGACATTACTAAAAGTAGAGTAGTGTTTAATGCCATACTTCTTCATCAAAGCCTTGAAGGTTGCATTGTAGACTTCTTTCCCGAGATCCGTTTGCAGGTGCGACGGTACACGTCCATCACACAAAATATTGTTCATGGCCTTTGCTACTTCAGTTGCAGTCTTTGATTTTACAGGTCTAGCCCAAGCGAACTTGCTATAAATATCGATTACTATCAACATGTACTTGAAACCAGGAGCATGACGTTCGTGAGCGATTCTGGTTCTACCCATTGTACGTAGCCGGCTTCCCTCAGTTCTTCGAGTATGGAGAGTATTTCGTTGATGTGCGAATAGTTTCCTGAACCAAGCGAAGTGTGAAGAAGTCTAAGACGATCAACTAATTCATTGGGTTCGTCCCAATACACATAGTCAAAGTTTTGACCACTTTCTCACTTTTTTAAACCTTCACCATGTATTGTTAGTTCACTGAAGAGATTAGCGAGAATGTCGACTTTTCCATGATCTTCGTCTTTATATACGCCACTATCTGGATCGTTATTGCGAAAATGTGCATTGGTTAGCTCTAGCAGGTTTTTGTACACTTGTAAATCTTTGTGAGAATATCTTTTAGGCTCCCTGCGAAAAAGCAATTCGTACAGACAGGGGTGCAATAACAAGGGGGGGGGGCAAGGGTATTTTGCCCCCCCTCTGAAACCTTGAAGTGGGGGCAAACGGGGGCAAAGAAAGTGCTGTGTATTCAATTTTAGATAATAAAACTGCTTAAATGGCACCATTTTCCACCTTGAAATACTAATTTTCCCGGGGGAAGACCCCCGGACCCCCCGCTTCAATAGGGGGGGATCGATGATTCTTTTTAAAAAGGTATATTACCCCCCTTTGGATATTTAGTTGTTGCGCCCCTGCGTACAGACCCGTAGTCCCGCGCGTTTTGAACTATTCTACGCGCACAATATTTCCTGGTAGAAAGTCTATTTCTTCAGCACCGAGGAAACACTTTTTACATGCTTTATATTAGCTTCACCTGTATGTTTGTCTGTCCGTCTGTAACTCTGTCTGTCCGTCTGTAACTCTTTCGACTAAGAGTGAGTGACTCATCACAGTAAAATGTCCCGCCCATTTCATTACGTTCGTTAGCCGAGCGGTTTAAGGCGCGCGACTTCTGTGACGTCAGCTTTCGGATTCAAAGATCATGGGTTCTACTCCCGGCCACGCCGAAAAAAAAAATGTTTTTTTTTTCCCCCCGGTAAATTATAATATTATATCCATACATCTAACTGCAAATGATTCGTAGAGACTTTACCATTTCTTTGTGACGTTGCAACTCCAAATAGTTATCTCAGATGGTAATAGGTAGTGTCGGTAACTCATTTCCCTATGATAATTATACATAAATATAGTTTAAAAAACTAAAATAAAACATGCTTTTAAAGAATATCAAACTAAAAAGTTAAAAATAAATATAGTTTAAAAAACTAAAAAACATGCTTTTAAAGAATATCAAACTAAAAAGTTAAAAATAAATATAGTTAAAAAAACTAAAGAAACATGCTTTTAAAGATTATCAAACTAAAAAGTAAAAAATAATTTTAAAATTAAATTTATGACAATAGTATATAAGCAATACTAGTATAAATGAGAAAAAAGCATGGGGCGCTTAATATACAAAAAATATGGCACAAAGCGCCTCAAGCTTTTTTCTCATTTATACTAGTATTGCTTATATACTATTGTCATAAATTTAATTTTAAAATTATTTTTTACTTTTTAGTTTGATAATCTTTAAAAGCATGTTTCTTTAGTTTTTTTAACTATATTTATTTTTAACTTTTTAGTTTGATATTCTTTAAAAGCATGTTTTTTAGTTTTTTAAACTATATTTTTGTTTTCTGTACACTCCATAGGTCGTGTCATAATTCCGACTCGTAAACGATATCAGGTATGGACGGACCATTGCATTAACTTGGTGTCCCTTTTTCGGTATTTTTTTCTTGCACATGGACTCTGTACTCATCGTTAAGTCCTATTCTTCTCGATCTGTTTCATACTTTCTTTTCTTTACAGTTGACATTTCATCTTTAACTTCTGCCTTCACAGTGATGGTTGGTTCTACTTTATTTTTAAGTTCGTCGAGATGACTAGTGATTGGCATAAATATCTGTTCATTTTCCATCTCACTTGCAAGTCTGGTTCTTCTAGCAAGTAGATAGGCTATTTTTCATGGACAGACTGTATAGCACGATGAAGGTCACTGGCCAAGTCCGACATTGTACTGGCTGAAAACATATTACAAGATCTCCTTTTATATATATATATATTTTTTTTAATTCGTTCGCAGAAACTTCTTTCTTGTGTTTGGCTAAATCGAATTTGTTGACAAGTGAGTTATTGATGGATTCAGACTACTTTGGAAAGTCCTAAAATCATCATGTCTTTGTGCATTCGTTACTTCGATCATTTCGCGAATTCGAGAATCCGAGGCTTCCACGCGCTGGTCGATGGCAACGAGATACTCTAGTAATTCGTTTTTCACACTTTCTACTTTTTGAGCCAGTAGTGAAATGTATGTGCGGATATCGTCGTCGTGAGACTTGAGAGCAGTAGGACATATGTAAACGCACTCGCCACAATTTAGCGTTTTCTGCAAAGGGCTAATTGTACAATTGCCTTTGTTATGACGTCCAGCATTTTTTGTTTAAGTGAACGAAATGCTACAATACCGATATATATATATATATATATATATATATATATATATATATATAAGACACTACTGATACCTTTGAAAACACGCTGACAGTTTTTGATATATCATAAAAATCTTCTATAATTCAAACAAAAATTATCCAGCACTCTCTTTCTTAGTCAATTTTGTCAATATTATAGCTGTTATATGTGAACCTTTAAATATTTCGTCAGTGAGAGTAAATTTATCTCCTGCAAGAAACATGTTGCAAGAAGTTCCCATTCTGTCCAAAATATGTCGCCACAGGATGTTTATATATAGGTATTGTATTTGTGTGTGTGTGTGTGGGGGGGATGCTTGATTATCTCTCATGGCTGCAAGAGGACGGCTCTTTTTCTAGACTTCTAGTGAAGGAAAATCGTCCTCTAGGATAGTGTGTCTCACCGGTTTTCAAACATTGTAATTGACTGAGTAATACATCTTTTTGTTTGAATTCCTCATGATTAATAATATTATAAGTGCTCACGAACAAAAAGAATGTTTCTCAATTTATCTCAAGTCCAATATAATAAAATTCCATGGATGATGTATGTCTCCAGAATAACTAGTACCTAACACATGTATAAAAACAACAAAATTCTCGCATAAGAAAAAAAAAAACGAGGAGCATATTCTGAAAACCCCACAGAAATCTTGCAAGATTCCACTGTATTTTGTATAATTTTTTCTAGTTAATTTGCCTAAGAAGTTCATATAAACACTGGTAGGTATGGGTGAAAATCTGTATTCTTCCTGGTAAGGGGTGTGGGGTTCCCTACCCCTTCCCCAAGGATCTACGCTCATGCTGACAGGTACCAAATGGAACATCGACCTTACATGCATGAGTCAGAGTGATGTTGGCATGTTGTAAGAACAAACAGCAGGTACAAAGATGGCGGGCATTATGTCATCCAAGATGGCGACCTCCAGCAGAAAAAACAAGATGCCGGCTGTACCATCAGAAACAAGTAAAATGGATGTGATGTCTGAATACAAGATGGTGGCTGTTATGTCATAATCAAACATGGCCGATGTGATGTCATAAAATGATGTAATCCAAGATGGCAGCCGATGTCATAGTCGATATCTCACTGTAACGGAAAGTGCAACGTGCGGGAAAGGGGCACACGATTGCAAGATGGTGGGCGTGATATAATTCAAAATGGCGGAAAAACTTAGAAAACAAAATGGCGGGAAGTTCTATAAAAACAAAGTGGCGGAATCAAAGATTGAGGCAGGGTCAAGCCTTGGCGGGCATCGCTCCACGCTGTACGAGCTGGCTCGTGGGCTCGGGGCCTCTTACAGCTATTGCTTGCGGCAAGCAGACACAGACCGAACTGGCGGACTGCAGCAGCTCCTGCAGCTCGTGCCTTATAAAAAGGAGGGGGGGAAGTTGGCTCACGATGGGGGGGGGGTGGGGGGAATGGGGGTGGAGGGGAGGAGTGCGTGCGCGGGCCCGGAGAAAGTGCGGCTCCGGCGTGCCGCAGAGCGCGGCGTGCCGGCGACGACGGAAGGAGCTCCCAGGTAAGAACGAGCACTCTTCAGGGACCGCCTCGAGCGACTCGAGTAGGTGGCGGCACTCACACCCTGGAACATGTGTGTGTGTGTGTGTGGCACTGGAGGCTGCCTGCTGGAGAAAAAAGGAGTGCACGTATTGGCTATGAGGTAGCACATGGGGTCTATCGGCACTAAACAAGCTGTGGTGTATATGTATGTGTATATGTGTGTATATATATATATGTGTGTGTGTATATATATAAATAACATAAATGGAAATTCTTATTCAAACGTAGTTAGTAGCTAGTTTGCTATCTACGGAGGAGTGTGCGTAGGGACCGGGAGCTAGGACGATTCTGAATTCACAACTTTGTTCTATTACATATAGGCTACTCGTCTATTGCTTAAGTAGGTACTTATTTATGAAATTCTTTTGCAGTTTCAAATTGTGTGTTTATTATTTAAGCCCTACCTTTCACCACTCAATTCTCGCACTCTAGCCACAAAATACCATTGAAAAAAATATTTTTAGGAAAAAAAAATTTATGAAATTTGAATAGAGTTAACAGCATGTTTTTTTTTTCAACATTAACTTAGTATCTACAAATACACCCGTGGTTTAAATAAGCAACCAGTGATGTTTCTAAATAGGCCCCATTGGTACGAAACCTCTTTTCACAGTCGGTGTCCGGTGCTGTCGACAGCCATCGGGAGCGAAGCCACGTGATATCTTCCTGTAGCTCTTCAGAAGTGTCACAGTATGCCCGGTGGTTGGGGGGGGGGGGAGTCAACCACGTGGTGCGTGTTGCAGTGCGTTATACATTCTACTTGCATGCCTATTCCTAGATATAAGAACGGTCGCTGCAGTTATTCCACTGCCATGAACGTGCAACTGACATCCTCGCAAGGCGCGAGGTGGCGTTGTTCTAAGGCACTGGACTCAGGTTCGATTCCATGTTCTGATATCCTGGATTTAGTTTCCCACAGTTTCTCGATGTCACTGAGATGGCTCTCTACTTCACCGTGGGTCGATTCCCTCCCCAATATCGCTGGTTGGGATAGCTGCGTGTTGGCAGTATCTGTGACGTCCCCGCCCATCTCGCTTTCTCCTGATTCACTCGTAGCGATGGCAGCCGGAAGCGAGGTCTGTGTGACCGTATATGTGCGTGACTATACACTAGAGCTCCATCGGGAGAATAATGTGTGCGGAGTCTGGGTGATGGCATACCGGAGCATAAAATTTCCCCCTCAAATTAATATCACTGGAAATTTTCCATAACTTTTACAGATTTAAATATAAATTATCTGACTTTCCCTGACCAATTTCAACATCACTAACTTTCCAGGATGTGGGCACCCTGATTATAACAATAATACATTATTTAACCTTAAATATCTTTTTGTAAGTATCTATATTGCGCCCCCTTCCCTCTTTTTTCCTCTTCCAATTCTGTGCTGACAGGATAACCTTGAGCTTGCTGAGAAACCGAACGAACCTAAACGGAACACTACCTCGACGCTCGCAAACAGCTTGTCAGTTTTTCATGAAGATAAACTTGTTTTCGCTAGACTTGTACTTAATGTTTGAGCTTGTTTTATTCTAGAAAGATTCGTAACGGTTGTGGTAACTTTTCAAGCCGCTTCTAACTCTCAGTTCCGTACTGGGAGTGAAGCGATAACAAGCGATTTCATTTCGAAGTGTCTGATACGAGTTCGTTGGTAAAAATGGTTCAAAATAACTGAAAGAATATTGAGTAAAACTTGACAAAATAAAATAATACCGCTCATATAATTGCTAACGTGAACTTATTATTGAGTTTAACTGCAACAAAACCAATGAAAACAATCTTTATGTCATGTTGTTCACCGATGGATACATGTTGACCCCAATTTGTGCCCACCACACAATGTTACCCTACGAGAAGTAGCAGTGCACGCCACGAGGCAGTCTGTAAGGGCCGAAGGTGCTGTTCCACGCTAGTGCTGCCTCCAGTGGTGCACACCACACAGTGTTACCCTACGAGAAGTAGCAGTGCACGCCACGAGGCAGTCTGTAAGAGCCGAAGGTGCTGTTCCACGCTAGTGCTGCCTCCAGTGGTGCACACCATCACCAGGCCAGCCGGCTCCTAGGCTGTTATTCCAAGAAACGAAAAGAAGTCAGGTGTTGAATATGCTACACCGGTTCCCTAATCGTATTCCTAGTGCACGATAGGACACGGCCAGTCCCTTATTTTAAGGGAACGGATTTCGGTGTCCTATCCGTGATCTATCTGTAGCCTAAATTACGCTCATGCGCGGAGCTCAATTTTTCTTCTATTACGTCCAGATGGCGGACCCACGTCTGGCACCATTAACTCGTATATATTCAATTTTTTAAATATCAAGGGACGCACCAAACGTATTGGTGTGCCAAATTAAACTTTATGGTAGCGCAACTATCCTGGAATAATTTTGTACACTTGATGGTCATAACAAGAAATACTCGGAAAAAAAAAGTATTTGAGAAAATTAGAATAACATAATTTAATTCGTGCAACGTTTGCTGCTTTCTCTAATATATTTTTTTGCCGTAACAATTGTATCGATGGTTGCCAAACGTTCGCTAGAATTCGCTGAAACCAGTTTCTTGTCTCGCGCGGGACACAAGTTTATTTAAAACGGTTGTGATTTGATTCCATGCTGGAATTAGGTTTGGACACGTTCACGTTCCGAAATACGGTCCACAAGTTAGGTTAGGGTTGTATCCAAACAAGGCAGTGCTTGTTCGCTACCTGACGCGGGCGTCTCGAACACCGCAGCAAGAGTCCTGCAAGACCTTCAGCGCCAGAATGATCGTGGGCGACGATGCTGTATCGTGATATCCTTTTCAAGCCGAGGGTTTTGGTGCTCCTATCACAAACAAACTAACAATGTACTTCTTAAAACATAGGTTGATTTTAGATGTAGACATATTGATTTTAACCAGGGCTGGTGCAAGGTAAATTGGCGCCCTAGGCGAAAAACCTTGATGCCACCCACGCTCCCCCCCCTCCCCCCCCCCGGCCGGACACCACAAAAAAAATTTCCTTGCCTCAAAATACATCACGTAAGCCTAAGATTTTGTCAACAATCAAATGTAAGCAGGCTTGTGTTTTTTTTTTTTACTTATTACAAATCATAAACAGGTCACCGTGGATTTTAAATAATTACTTATATCAATATAAACATTCCAAACTGTTACAAAAATCCAGTTTCATCTAGTTTCAATAATCGTTAAACATATTATATCAGCTGTTATGTGTCGTGCTGCGCCGCCCCCAGCTACTTGGCGCCCTAGGCGGTTGCCTAGTTCGCCTATATGGACGCGCCGGCCCTGATTTTAACGTAGGTATATCTAATCACTTGATATTAACATTTACATTTCAAATCGAATACTATATGACGTAATACCCTCGCTTGAATTTTTGTTTTTAAACCATGGTGACAGTTTTTGCCAGTTAAGTTACGGATTACTGCGTTACTCTTTTTATTTTATAGTTACATTGTACAAAGGGGTCATTCTTTATAAAGTAACTTGCCTTAAATTTTATGTTTTAGAAGTATTTTCAGTGCTACCCTTTTACCAAATGTCAGTTTCAAAGCAGCACATGATGTTTGCTAACGAACTCTTACGAGCGAATGCAGCTGTTTACAAAAAATGTTGGCAACACAACAGTTGCATATGAATACGTGCGCTGGTATTGAGAACGGTCAAAATTAAGACAAGTTAAATTACACAGACTAAATGTCTATGTAGTAGGATCACTACCAACGTAATGTCTATATGATTGGTGTTTAGCCCCACTGCAAGCTAGAAAGGAATTAGCATCTTGACGTAGGGAATGGGATCTTCTATTGCTAAAGTCATTTTGCGTCTGCAGAGAATAGTCCCTTATACCTGGCTACTCAGAAAAGTGGAGTGTAGTCCAAAAAAAACGAGTGAAGGTAGATGGTTCACCGTTAACTTATGTATATGAAAGTGCAGTTAGTGTACTCAATGGTTTTAACTATTATATAAGGATTCCAAACAAGCTGCGGCGTGTTACAAGCTGGTCGGACCACTACCAACGTAATGTTTCGGGGTATATATTTTATTTCTGATCAGGCTAGCCAGACTTCCCCTTCTACTCTGACATATCCTCTTTCCTTTGCAGTACGGGAGATACTTCTAGTAAAGTAGCAACTGTCCTCTTTTCTCAAAAAAGTAAAATGAAACGTTTATAACTTGTTTGTGTCAATGTTTATGAAAGCAATTTTCTGAGATAAACGTGACGAAAAGTCTGTTGATTAGGAATATACAATTATGTTTGCGTGCCCCTTGGTTAGTATTACAAAGTTCTTTATTTCCTGTATTGCAGATTTTGCATTAAAACTAGACTTTGAATGTAATTATTTTCTCTAATACGCTGAAAACAAATTATACAATGCATAAAATAATTAAAATAAAATTATGTTTTAAAAAGAATTTCTCTCTTATTTTTTACTGTCATTTGCTGTTGAAGATATCTCTTGTGTACTATTCACCTAGTAACTATTTCTTAATCTACTTGCATTGCGATGAGCACCAAACGCAGAGTTTATCTTATCGTTCGCATCGTGATTGTTAGGAAACCCATTGAAATACAAAGAGGAATTACATTGCACTGTGAATGTGTGTAAGTTTCGTTACATCGTTCGGGCTTTCCTTGTCTAGTGGCAAATTTATATTTCAAGCAAAAATGTTATTTAGGTTACATCAGTTGTCTTGAGAAATTAAAATAATACTGATGACCTATAAACTGATTCAATGTATCTCACCGTCTAAAAATGTCTGATGAATATATTTTTCAAAAATCTAAATAGTACAACATTATAAACCAGTTTTTAAAATTCTTTGCTGAGTTCAGGCAGTTTTCAAAAGTGATTTTTAGTTCTATATTTGTAATAAAAAAATATTCCTTGTCCATGCTTGTTTACTGCCGCTAAAAATATGCCGTTACGACTAAGAATGTATATAGATGCTCCTTGCAGGCACATCGCCAAAACATTTACATGCACGTGCGGGGAACTTGAAGAAGAACTATGCCTCTTCATTATGACTTCATACGTCGAACAGCTGCTGCTCTCTGCGCGACGCAGTGATTACTGACTACCACCTTTGAATATATATACTGTATAGAAGTCGCGAATTGATAGGATTTACTCTACGTTTTTCAGGAGCGTATGATGAGCAGCTTGGGAACTTCACCGCTGCAGGGCGCTATCGTCTTAGGTTGTTATTTACACGTTAGAGCGCAGCACTGTCGCCCGCTGTCATTCCCCCGCACTCCCCACCCAACATTCACTGCAGCTCAAGGTCCTTCAACGGGAGTTTATGAGGGAGGGTGGGGAAGGGGTGTTTGAAGAGTTCGACCTTGTCCGCTAGGGACCACCACATGTCGATGCCCTAGAGATGGTGGCGATTTCGGCGGTGAATTAACCAACTACCTCAAACCGTATTAGAAATTTTAACCTAGGCTGGCGACTTCTATACAGTATATATATTCAAAGCTACCACCTAGGGGACTGACTGCAGCCTTGGCCGTAGTCAATGTGTAGCCTTGTTGGTAGACAGGGTGCAATGTTGGGCTTAGTCAGACAGCACCTTGGCTAAGTCAGAGTGCAGCCTTGGCCATAGTCTGAACAAAGCCTTGTTCGTAGTCAGAGTGCAGCGTTTGCTGTAGTCAGACAGCACCTTGGCTATAATCAGAGTGCAGCCTTGGCCATAGTCTGAACGAAGCCTTGTTCGTAGTCAGAGTGCAGCGTTTAAAATAGTCAGAGAGCACCTGGCTATAGTCAGAGTGCAGCCTTGGCCGTGGTCAGAACGGAGCCTTGGTCGTAGAGTGCAGCCTTGGCTGTGGTCAAAATAAAGCCTTGTTCTTAATCAGAGTGCAGCGTTTGGTTTAGTCAGAGAGCTCATTGGCTATACACAGTGTCAAGCGTTGACGGGTTGAGAATGGAGCCTTGTTCGTATTCTGAGTGCAGCCTTGTCTCGTGTTAGAGTGGAGTATTGGCCGTGGTCAGAGTGCAGCTTTGACTTTCTTAGACATATTTAGATTGCTGCCTTGAGTGTGAATGGAGTACAACCTTGGGTGTAGTCTGAGTGCAAACTTGGTTGTGGTCAGAGTACAGCTTTGGTTGTGGTGTGAGTGCAGCTTTGGTTGTGGTGTGAGTGCAGCCTTGGCCGTGGTCACATGCAGGATTGGTCGTGGTCAGAGTCCAGGCTTGGAAGTGTACAGAATCCAGGCTTGGCCGTTTCAGAGTGCAGGCTCGGCCATGGTCAAAGTGCATTCAAATGCTCAGTCAGAGTTGCTGCCTTGGGCATAGTCAGTATGCAGCTTTGGGCGTATTCAACGTGCATCTTTGGGCTTAGTCAGAGTGCATTCTTGGACATTGAGTGCACCTTGGATGTAGTCGTAGTACAGCCTTGGGATCTGTTAGTGTTTAGCCTTGGACGTGGTCAGAGTGTAGTTAAAGTGCATCATTGGGCATAGTCGGAGTGCAGTCTTGGGTGTAGTCTAAGTCCCACCTTGGGTTAGTCAGAGTGGAGCTTTGGACTTAGTCAGAGTGCATTCTCGGACGTAGTTAGAGTGCACCTTGGGTGTAGTCTGAGTTCAACCTTTGGCCAGTCAGAGTGCAGCTTTGGGCATAGTCAGAGTGCATTCTTGGACGAAGTCAGAGTGCACATTGGGTGTAGTATTAGTACAGCCTTGGGATCTGTCATTGTTCAGCCTTGGAAGTGGTCAAAGTGTAGTTAAAGTGCATCCTTGGGTGTTGTCAGAGTGCCACCTTGAACGTAGTCTGAGTCCAGGGTTGGTCGTGGTCAGAGTGCATCATTGGCTGTGGTTAGAATGCACTCTTGTACTTGGTCAAAGTGTAGCTTTAGCTGTTGTTAGAGTGCATAGTAATCAGAGTCCTCAATGTTTCTTGAGAATGGATAACCATAGCTTCCTTTATCCTCCACCCAAGCCCAAAAAGTACCTACAGTTCATCTTAAAAATGTTTTGGTTTTTCAATATTTATGACATGGAGCTATTAGTATAAGAAGGGAGTGTCTGTTGTAAAGTTAAATTTACCTTAGTTAGCAATTGGTTAACACAACAAGCCACAGCTGAATAAATTATAGTCTAGAAGTTTGTTATAAGCTTATATACTGGTATTAATTGTGAATATATTACCGTGATTTGACCATCGCTCAGCTACAATGTTAACTAACTTCAGCAAGTAACTAACGTTAAATTTCTTAATAATAAAAATATTTTTGTCTTTTATTATTAATATGCAAAAGATTTTAAAAAACAAATTTCTAACTTCTTATTTGTATAGTTTTAAAGCTACAACTTCAATTCTGGAGGTTTTTCATTAATTTTTCCTTTGGTTCGTGGCGCATGAGTTATATGAGCAGTGCTAGCGACTGCGCGCTAGTTCCAGACTCGGCCTACTATAAGTGTGTTCTCCGTGGTATCCCGAGATCACCCTAAACCAGTACTGGGACGTCGTCTTCCTACAGAGACAACACTTTCCAATATCCCTGGGCTGTGTTGTGCACTTCCGTCTACGGTGTTCTCTCTGTGTACAGAATGTTATGAAAACTAATTGTGAACTTACTAACTGAAAATTATGTATATTTCAAGTGTGTACCTCTTTCCTGGCTTCAAATTGTTTTGGGTCATACAGTGATTACCAAAATGCACTTTGTAACTCTCTCCCTTCCTCCTCCCTGTGTATCTAAGCTACATTGCCCCATACACCAGAAGCAAACGAGCGCACTCCGCTTGGAGCTGCAGGAAGGTCGTAACTGTTCTCTCTGTTGTATGTTCGCATGGCTGGGTCGTAGCTGTTCTCTCTGTTGTCTGTTTGCATGGCTGGGTCGTAGCTGTTCTCTCTGTTGTCTGTTCGCATTGCTGGGTCGTAGCTGTTCTCTCTGTTGTATGTTCGCATGGCTGGGTCGTAGCTGTTCTCTCTGTTGTCTGTTTGCATGGCTGGGTCGTAGCTGTTCTCTCTGTTGTCTGTTTGCATGGCTGGGTCGTAGCTGTTCTCTCTGTTGTCTGTTCGCATTGCTGGGTCGTAGCTGTTCTCTCTGTTGTATGTTCGCATGGCTGGGTCGTAGCTGTTCTCTCTGTTGTCTGTTTGCATGGCTGGGTCGTAGCTGTTCTCTCTGTTGTCTGTTCGCATTGCTGGGTCGTAGCTGTTCTCTCTGTTGTCTGTTTGCATGGCTGGGTCGTAACTGTTCTCTCTGTTGTCTGTTTGCATGGCTGGGTCGTAGCTGTTCTCTCTGTTGTCTGTTTGCATGGCTGGGTCGTAGCTGTTCTCTCTGTTATCTGTTTGCATGGCTGGGTCGTAGCTGTTCTCTCTGTTGTCTGTTTGCATGGATGGGTCGTAGCTGTTCTCTCTGTTGTCTGTTCGCATTGCGTTCTCTCTGTTGTCCGTTTGCATTGCTGGGTCGTAGCTGTTGTCTGTTCGCATGGCTGGGTCGTAGCTGTTCTCTCTGTTGTCTGTTCGCATGGCTGGGTCGTAGCTGTTCTCTCTGTTGTCTGTTTGCATGGCTGGATCGTAGCTGTTCTCTCTGTTGTCTGCTAGCATTACTTATCGTAGATGTTATTTTGGTTGTCTTGTAAAATGGCGGCTAAAAGCAGTTTTCTCTGTTATCTGCTCAAATGACTTGGTCGTAGCTGTTCTCTCTGTTGTCTAGTCGAGCTATTCTCTCTTTGTCTGCTGGCATAGCTGGGCTGTAGCTGTTATTTTTGTTGTATGCATGCATGGCTTGATCGTAGCTGTTTTCTCTGTTGTCTGCTAGCATTGTTAAGTCGTAGGTTCTCTCTGTTTACTGCTAGCATGGCTGTCTCTTAGATATTCTCTCTGTTGACTGCTAGCATGTGTGGTCTTAGCTTTTCTCTCTGTTGTTGTTATCATGGATGTGTTGTAGCTGTTTTCTCTGTTGTCTGCTATCAGGGGTGTGTTGCATTTCAGGTCATTAAGTCATTTTTAGCCAATGTCAACGGCTTGGAAATTACCAAAATGGCTTAAATTCCTTGGCGACAAGTCACCCTAAGCCGCAGAGGTCATGACCTCGGCCATTAATTGTCACGGCTGCCATTTGGAAATTTTTTGTCACCATTATAATTTTCGTTACGGTCTACATCCTGAAAATCCGTAATGATTAAGCTAGAAAGTCAGGAAAAAAATTTAAAATAAATAAATATTTAATTAATTTTAATAAGAGAATTTCTGCAATTTCAAAAATTGTACACCATATTGGAAATCCATAATTATTTAGCTAGAAATTCGGGGAAAAATTAAATTTTATAAAAACATATTTTTAATATAATTTTATTAAATATTAATTTAAATACACTTAATTCAGAAGCTCGGAGTCTTCGGATCGAACCTGATGAGAGCAAACAAAATGGCGTCAGATCATTCCTCCACAAAAGCCACCGACAGACTGACCTCCCACCACTAATGCCAAGGTAGATGACGTCACGTCTGCTATCTTGTTTTCGTCTGCTGGAGACCGCCATCTTGAATCAGACATTTTGTTTTCGCTTGCTCTTGACGTTATCGCCATGTTAGTTTAATTTTTATCCGCTAGAGTGCAGTAATCATTTATTGCCAGGGCGTCCACCATCTTGTAAGCCATCTTGGGCACAATCTTGGAAATCTGTAATTAAACTAGAAATTCTGGAAAAATCTCAAAATTCACCAAAAAAATAATTTTTGAAGATAATGAATGGATTGATAAATTTATGTCCTTGGATCAATACTTGATCGATACAAAAATATTTTAGACAAAAAGTACTTATGCAATAAATCATGTTCAAGATCCTAAAAGAGGCTTAAGTTCCTCATCTACCAGTCTCCAATAAGTCGATAATCCCACAATCTTGTAATTTGTATTTATTTACCTAGAAATACCGAAAAATTCCAAATTTAATCAAAAATCACTTTTTAAAATAACAAACAAATCAATTATATCTAGGCTGGGTTAGATTCTCGATCAGTGTTTAGTGTAACTAAAGCTTAAAATAAAATTAAAGTGTGTTTCCTATTACATTTCGTGAAGGTTATTAATCATTATCTCTACAAAAATAACTCCATACAGGATACCTGTCAGACGAATTAAATAATTTGTTGCACTGTATAACACAGAAGTCTTTTTTCTATTATTAAATATATTCCAAATATTTCATGTACAATGCTATATATGCAGGCCAAGTCTCTTCTGACCATGAGACCTGGTCATGTACAATGTCGCGTATAGGCCAAACATCTTCGAATCATAAGAACTTTTTCGTCAACAAGCAGACAAGATAGAGTTTCAAACTGCCAGACCTTAAGTATCGATAAATCAATTACAAGCAATTAGACCAACGGAACATGTTTTACACTTACTAAAGGACCAAAGAATCCCTGAAAAATGTTTTATCAAGAACAAAAAGTTTTGAACCAGTAAATTTCAGGCCTACTAAGGATTTGACAACGCACATTTAACGAAACGACACACATTCAACAAAAGAAAAGAACAGATGATAAACACAATGGACAAACAGTACACTCACAATACACACAAAAACCCACACTGGACACACACTCGACACACAGAACACACACAGTACATGCAATGGACACACACAGAACACACACAGGACATGCAATGAACACACAGTACACACAATGAACACACAATTAACACACAGTACACACACAGGACACCCAATGGACACACATTACACACATAGGACACGCAAAGAACACACAGTACACACACAGTACATGCACACTGGACACACAGTAAACACACACTAGACACACATTACACATAGTACAAACAATAAACTCACAGTCACACACAGTACACACAGTACACACAGTACACACAGTACACATAGTACACATAGTACACATAGTAAACCTAATGGACACACATTACACACAGGCCACACTAGACACACAGTATTCACAGTACACACACACTGAACACACTACACTCAGGACAATCAATGAACACACATACACACACTCAATGATCCCGCACACAGAACACTGAATGAACACACAGGAAAACACATTTAACGAAAAGGACTCACATTTGGAAGCATAATCTACGATAAAGAAGCACAATCAAAGAAAAGGAAGCACTATCGGAAGCAATTCGACAAAGAAGCACAATCAACGAACATGTAATACACACAGGACATGTGTTTGACTAAAAGGAAGTACATATGGACAAAAATTCGATGTGGTGTGATACGATCTCGTCAAAGGAATAAGATCTCGCCAATATACGGTAGGCTTCAACTGCTCCAATGCTCCAAGTGCTTAAAAGCTCCAAGGCTTTAATTGCTCCCAGAGCTCAAATACTCCAAGACCTCCAAAGCTGTTATTGCTCCAATAGCTCCAAGTGCTAAAATTGCTCCAACAGCTACAACTGCTCTATCTGCTCCAAAGCTCCAAGTGCTTCAATGCTCTAATTGCTCCAATTACTCCAAAGCTCCAAGTGCTCCTACCTTCCAACAGTTTATAGAGTTTATAGAGTTCCAATGCTACAAGAGCTCCAAAGCTCAAATCGCTCAACAGCTTCATGTGCTCCAACAGCTCCAACAGCTCCAACTGCTCCAAGTGCTCCAAGTGCTTCAATTGGCCGTCAACTTCAAGAGCTTTAAGAGCTCCAAGTGCTCCAAGAGCCCCCCAAGATAAATACTGTTCTATTTATTGAGTATGCGCTTACCATTACAGTGCTTCGATTGGCTTTGAAAACTTTATGAACATTTTAGGTAGGTACGGAATCGTTTACAAATTAATAATATCATTTAATTTTAAATTTTTGTAAATGCAACCTCTGAGAGACTTCAATGGTGTATGTCCAGTCCTAGGCAAATATGTTATATTAACGTTCCACACGGTTAAACTTGACAACTTTTTGAGTTGCTGAACTCTCACAAAATAAAAAATGTATACATTTAAGATACATGTAAGATTCGCACTTCTATAACTCCCTCCTTGTTCTATGGCAGGCATGCAGTGAGCCTCGCACTGGATATGTACTCATCGTTGTGAAGTTTGACAGCGGGTTTGACACGTGTGTTTGTTCACCGATAATGAACCAAGGTTACATGTATGGAAGTGAGAGGAAATTTAATGTAAACATCTGATTGCAAGTAAAGTACAGTGATGTTTGATGATCGTGAAACAGTTTTTAACGACAGTGTCCGAGTGTGCCCTGCTAGCACTCGTCTCTCTGAGCACAGGGAAGAAAGGAGGAAGTGGATTGTTTTGAAGCGCAACGTGATGCCTCGCACTCTCTCTCCCGCCGCGGACCTCTGTAAACAAGAACTGGTCCGTGCCGCAGCGGGCATGTCGTGGCATGTCGTGGCATGGTGGGGCATGGCGGGGCATGGCCCGGAGCGCCACGGCCAAGGTCGACGACCCAGGTGTTGCAAGCACCGCCGTTAGGCGCACGTGTCCCGTGAGACAGCAGGAAGTACCGCTCATGTTTTGGCGGTACTTCCGTACGAGACTTCGCGGTCCCTGTGCTTTTTTTACTTTTATAGAGACCCTCCTACGGAAATTTTAAAATAAACTCACTCTATCAAATTTTTAAGCCAACCTGGAACTTAAATTAAACTGATGGATTTGCTAAATTAATCTTAACAAATGTTGATATTTCTTTCCTAAAAATTATCCTTGGATCATTTATATTTATAATAGATTCACTTGTAACTGAGTAAATATACGTGACAATCACACCTTATTTCATTTTTCATATACGAAATTATGAACTGAAATTTTTACTGACACGCACTTTAGTTTATGTACAACAAAATAATAATTTTCCTTATACCACTAAAGTTAATAATTTAATATAACTTTAGACAAACAAATAATATAAAAAATGAAAAATAAAAAAAACGGTGCAGGGCTCTGATTGTCGCGGGGCTCCTCTGATTGTCGCGGGGCTCTGATAGTCGTGGGACTCTGATAGTCGCGGGGCCCTGATAGTCGCGACCCTGATAATCGCGTGGTTCTAATAGTCGCGGGGCTGCTCTGATAGTCGCGGGGTTCTGATATACGCGGGGCTCTGATAGTCGCTGGACACTATTTGTCGTGGGACTTTGAAAATCGTAGGACACATTTAGTTGCTGAACTCTGAAAGTCACGGGGCTTTGATAGCAGTGGGACCTGATATCCGCATGGATTTTATAGTCGAGGTGTCCTGATAATCTATGATAATCGCAAAGCTCTAATAGTTGCGGGTGTCTGATAGCCACGGGGTGCTGATAGCTGCCAATATGTGATAGTCACAGGGCTCTGATATTCGCGGTACACTAGTAGTCATGTGTCACTGATAGACGCACGGCACTGATAACCGCTAGCACCTTGCGGGGACCTGATAGCCGCGAGGACCTGATAGTGGCGGAGCCGTGATAGCTGTTGGCCACGATAGCTACGCGACCTAAAAGACAAGTAGCCATGAGATTCGCGGATTTTTGTTAGAAGCGGGGCCCTGATAGCCGCGGGTCCCTGATAGTCACAGGTCTCTGTTAGTCACTAGGTCCTGAAATTCAAGGGGCCCTGATAGTCATTAGCCCTGGAGACGCAGTGCTCTGAGAGTCACAGGGCCCTGACAGTCTAGGGCCTGATAGACGCGGGGCCCCAATATTCGAAAGGCCGTGATAGTCAAATTATCCTGATAGTCAAGTGGACTTGATAGTCATGGGGCCCTTATATTCATGGGACCCTGATATTCACGAGGCTCTGATAGTCTCGGGTCCCTGATAGCTTTGAATATATATACTGTATAGAAGTCGCCAGCCCAGGTTAACATTTCTAATACGGTTTTGAGGTAGTTGGTTAATTCACCGCCGCAATCGCCACCATCTCTAGGCATCGACTTGTAGTGGTTCCTAGCGGACAAGTGTCGAACTCTTCAAACACCCCTTCCCCCCTCCCGTTGAACGAACTTGAGCTGCAGTGAATGATAGGTGGGGGGTGCGGGGAATGACAGCGGGCGACAGTGCTGCGCTCTAACGTGTTAATAACAACTAAGACGATACAGGGCGTTACGGCAGCGCACTGCAGCGGTGAAGTTCCCAAGCTGCTCATCATACGTTTCTGAAAAACGTAGAGTAAATCCTATCCATTCGCGACTTCTATACAGTATATATATTCAAAGCTGATAGTTAAAGGGTCCGGATGAACGTAGGGGAAAGCTATTCTCAGGACCTGGTAGACGCGGGGCACTACTTATAGTCAAGGGGCCCTAATAGTGACGGCGCTCTGATAGTCACTGAGTCCTATTAGTCTCAGGGCCCTTATAGTTAAAGGGGTTTGATGTACGTGGGGCAAAGCTATTTGCGGGGCCCTTATAGTCGTGGGACCCTAATAGGAAGAGGTTTCTTAGTCACGGGGCTCTAATATACACGGGGCACTAAATGGTTACTCTTATAAATTATTAAATGACACAGAAGTTTTTTAAAATATATCTTATGCTTAACAAAACAATCGGGCGCTAATGTGTTTACAAAATATTAACCTGTGATTATAATATGTATCTGAAATAGAGATTGAAAATAAATTTGCCACCAACTCGAGAATTATGATAAAACCCTTGATAATGTTAAATGGACTTACGAGTATGAAACACAGAAAAGTTACAATGGTTATAAAAAAAACAGTGAAGCAATTTTTCACTATTATCTCAATTACTAATGAAAATTTTAGACATTAGCATTACCATTTTAATTTTAACTCAGCATTTAAACATTTTCAACCAGGTAAACTCTTGAGTCACATACAAAAGAAAAATTCATGTAAATGGTATTTAATATTAATAGAAAATAATTAAGTGCAAATAGAAACATAGCTAAGCTCAATGCAGTATAACAGCGTAAGAAACTCTTATCATTAACAAGGTACTCTTATAGGTGTGTAGATTATTACAGAATATAATGCAGTTTTGTGTTAAGATCATCTAGAAAAAAGGAAGTTAGGAAATATGTTGTATCTGCAATAATATTGAAAATAGGTAGGATCATTATAGTTGGAATGCTAATTCCAATTGAGAAATTATAACCACACTTTTACACAATTCCTTTACCATAATTTTACATACAGTTTGGAGCTGGGAACATGCTTTCATCAAGCACATAAAAGGATATTAATGTAGCGTTTTCAATTCTACACCATTCAATGATCGTTGGACGATATCTACGATGCTAGTAGATCATTATTTTCGGGCAGGAGTTGCAAACTGTCTAAGAAGCGATGAATTGTCGAAGTCGTCACACACGAACGCTTAATATGTAGCTGTAGATAGTAATTGGAGAGCAGTAACACAACGTAGAGATTGTAGCTGCAGAAAGTCTTTGTAGAGCAGCAACGCAACACAGATATGGTAATTGCAGGCATTATTTGTAGTAGGGGAGACCGGGGTAAGTTGATACATTTTTTTATTTTTTATTTTTATAATTTTTTTTGTGAACACGAAAATTAGAAAAAAATATCAATGTACAAGCAGTTGTTACTTTACACATTTAGCATATTACAAATTATGAAATATGATAACAAACTTAGTAAAAATTCATTTAGTTCGCAAATGCGTAGTGTCTCAATTTGACCCACACTGGGGCAAGTTGATACTGTCATTGGGGCATATTGATACAACCACAGCCAACCTATTTAAATGATGATTCATGATTGTTCACATAACTATAAATGAAAAATTACTGTTCTGAATTTTTATAAATAATACAAATTTTACATGTTGGCAATGCGCTGCGAATTATTCGCCATATTTTTTGTTGCTCTCGAAAAAACATATTGACTAAGAAATAATTAATGATAATAAAATATTTATCAAAACATTTAATCACTTCACTGTCATTTAACTATTTTAACTCAATCACTTTCACTGTCTTCGGACAAAACACAAGTGTCCGATTGGCAATGAATGCATGTGTATTCCAGAATGTCCTTTCCACATTTAAGGTGAGCCTATTCTTTGCAGGAAATGCACTGAATCCATTCCTCGCCTTGTTGGGATGATGAATATAGTTAGAAGCAAATTAAACATAGGGCATCTTCATCATCTTCTGATTCTGTATTTGATGAACTATCATCTTCTTCGTCCCGGCGACTCAGAATTTTTTTCTGGTTTTCTTTGGATTCCTTTTTATACCTTTTTAAACTTTTTCCTGTTTTTTCGTCATGAAGGTTTTTATTTTGCTTTCTCATCAGGCTTTCTTTTCTCACTGATGCTCTTATTTCTTTTTCTCGCAGGTTTATTTCTTTTATCCGTGCTTCATTTTCCAGTCTCTCTTTCACTGGAGTGTCTGTAAGAATTGATTATGTCATTCGTCTTCTGTTTGTAGGCCTAGTCTGTTTTCGTTCACCAGCTCTGGGATATGGACGTACTACCTCGGGACTGACCACTGTACGAAGAATTTCTTGGTTAACACTGCTTGAGGATGGCGCAGTTTCAGTATTTTCTTCACTTAATTCAGGCCTCGTTGATGTAGATGGAGATTCAGGAGGAATCGATGTGTTGTTCCCAACTTCTGTAGGTCTTTCTTCTCTCAAAGGACGATCTGTCACCAACGATGGCAAAAAGTCTGCATATGTAAAAATATCTGGATTGTAAGGCATGATTCCAGTGCTTTGAAACCCTGATAATATATTTGTTTGAGTTAATGCATGGGATAAAGCACATGTGACAATGGAAGGAATGTCGTATATTGTTAACGTTTTCCCAGGGTTGCTAGTCATCCAGTTGTCAACTCCAGAAAAATAATATCTCTTAAATGGTCCAAAAACTGACTTGTCTAGTGGCTGAAGACGGTGAGATGTATGAGGCGGGAAAGACAAAAGAATTATGCCATTGTCTTTGCAGAATTTCAAGACAGGTAAAAACAAATGAGATTCATGATTGTCTAGTATAAGTAGACAAGGCTGCTCTTTGGTCGACTTGACATGGCTATGGAAGTGCTTGATGAAAAGTAAAAATGAAGGCCCGGTCATCCAGCCAGACGGATATGCCGTACCCACACAACCAGGAGGTCCGCCTTTGATGAAAGAGTCTTTAAAATGGACCCCGGGGAATATAAATAGTGGCGGAACTGAATTACCAACAGCATTTACAGCAACTGCCATGGTAACCGTGGTTCCCCTTTCAGCCGATGTCGCCTTTCCCACTTGGCGCATACTTTTCTCTGCAACAATTTTCGATGGTCGCTGCACAGTCTAGAGACCGGTTTCATCAGAATTCCATATGTCCTTAGGGGAAAGAGAATATTTATCTAATACAACCTTTAAGTTTGTGAAAAACATCCCAACATTGTGCTTGTTGAAGCTAGTGGCGCGGCTCAAACTTGTTGATTCAGGATATCTGATGGAAAGTATAGGATGCCTCTTCATATACCCGGTGAACCATTCTGCTGATGCAAGTTTCGATGCAGTCCAAGTCTCAGGAATTGCGACGTTGTTGGCCAAAGCTAAGTCATAAGCCAATACTCGCACATCTCTAGGAGTCAACCCATAATATATTTTTGAGCAGTGAAGAATATATTCTTTCAGCTGTAGTTCTAAATCTTTACTTAACACCTGCCTGTGTTTAGCATACCCCACTTCAACATCAGGTTGCAGTCCTTTTTTTCTTGCAATATCTCGACAGGGTCATTTTATCAATTCCATATTTTTTGCAGCTCCTCTTAGTGATGTTATCCCTGTTTCAATGTCTGCATAAGCCCTTTCAAACGTAGCTCGTGGTGTTTCACCCCGACAGGTTTTCTTGACATACCTCCGAACCATATTCTGTAAACAGACAATAACAAACACTGCTTGAAAATAAATAATGTTATGCAAGTAAAAAAAAAACCTTAAATATCTTTGCAAAGTCAGCTGATCCTCCCCAGTTCTTCATCAGCTAAACTATGTATATATACAGATGCAAATATGTAAGTGATGTTTTTTTAGAAAGAGAGTAGGCCTGGCTATATATTAAAAGCAATACGGTACCTAATGATACCTAATCATACACTAACTAGCCAAAAAATGTTGATATAATTCCAGACACTGTGTTGAGTGAGCCATCAGATGCGTTTCCTCATACATGCGCGTAGTTTTATCTTTACTCTACAGATGGCATGCAAAGTACTAATATTTTCTTAGGCTAGAACGATAGCTATGAGCTTCATCTGCTGTACACGAAACTGTCGCTATTTATTTGTTTACACAATGAAACAAAAGCATCTTTATTTATAAAGTATAACAGCTGTTATTTATATCTTTTCGAAATAAAAAGATCTAGTAAGCTTAATCAGAAACGTCAAGTGTAGTGTCATTACGGAAACGTTACAAAAACTATAGGTAATTTATTTCGGAAAAAAACAAGCGGGGCAAGTTGATACACCGTATCAATTTGCCCTTTTTCAAATGTATCAACTTGCCCCATACGACGCCATTCCATTTCAACACCGGTACATGGAAAGAGAGGACCCACTAAACAATTATCAATAATGGAATCAACTTACCTTTTAGAGGCTAAACGACATATGAATCAAGACAGAAATAAAAGTGTTTATCCGTGCACGTTATGTAACTTCAAACAACAACCATAAAATTTACTTTTCACTTTAAAAAACAACTTTCTTGAATAACTTTTATACCGTTACACCCATACCACCATGCGTACGCTCGGACTGAAGGCTCCACGGGATGAGTATCCCCTTCCAAGGAGACTCATGTGCGCATGCGCGTTTCCGCTCAGCAACAGCTGTACCAACGTGCCCCTGTCTCAATTTACCCCGGTCTCCCCTACAGCTGCACGACGAAAATATTGTAGACGACAGCAATTTAAACCCATGTTGTACACCATTTGTTCGTAGAAGAATATATGTCTATAAAGTTGTTTATATTAATTATTCTCGAAGTTGTATTAATTCTTCTTAATATAATATTGATTATAACATCATTAAACAGTAACTACTTTATATAACTTTATAAATTCAAATATTTTGGTGTGGTATCACTTCAAATTGAATATGAACTTTCTTTCAAAACATCAGAACGTTTCAATTAGGAAGTCATCTAGCACCTCAAAAAGTTCTTAAAAAACAAATGTTTTTTTTTTCATATAGTAAATATTGAATTTTTAAAGACATTGCACAAAATGTTTATTCCTTTTTTTTTCCCCACGGATATGACTACAACTATTGCATAGAGTAGGATGATTAGTAAAAACTCTACCAAAATGAAGTGTTACTCTACGATTTGACATAAACTAAATATATTCAAATTTTTTGGAATGTAACTCCATAGCACTGGAAGTTTTGGGGCTCTGATAGTCACAAAGCCCTGTTACTCTAGAATCCCTGATAGTCACAATGCCCTGATAGTCACGAAGCCCTGATAGTCGAGCGGCCCTGTTAGTCACGGGGCCCTGATAGCTAAGGGAACCCTTTAAATCGTGGGGCCTATTAGTCACACGTTTATATTAGTCGCAGGGCCCTGGTAGTCACAGGACACTGATAGTCACTGAGCCCTGAAAGTCACGGGGTTCTGATAGTCCGGGACAAGGTTCTGGGATCATCCTTGTCTGCAGAGTGACTGCAGGGGCTAATACTAGTGACACAGTATTTACTCATGTCACCTAGAAAATGAACGTTTGCATAGACCTGTGCTCCACTACTCCAGGACGGCTATGAAATCACATTCGGTGAACACTAAGCTACTCAAACCTTTGACGTAGGCCTACAGAAGGACGTAATCCCGTGATATAGGTCAACCGTGCAGAGTCGAGACCATCTTCCTCTGGGTTGTGAGCTCAGTGTCACACCACTCACTGCCTCGTTCCAGCCCTGAACATGTTAGCAAGGGCAGAAGTCGATGTTTGGACAATAACGTCAGGCAGGATTGTAAAAACTTTGTTCTAACATCAAAGTTGGGTCTATGATGTGTATGCTAGTATGGGTGGTTCTATATGGCTGCTAGTGTGGGTGGTTCTGTGTGGCTGCTAGTGTGGGTGGCTCTATGTTACTGCTAGTGTGGGTGGTTCTGTGTGTCTGCTAGTGTGTGTGATTCCGTGTGGCTGCTAGTGTGTGCGATTCCGTGTGGCTGCTAGTGTGGGTGGTTCTGTGTGGCAGCTAGCGTGGGTGGTTCTGTGTGGTTTCTAGTGTGGGTGGTTCTGTGTGGCTACTAGTATGGGTGGTTCTGTGTGGCTGCTAGTGTGGGTGGTTCTGTTTTGCTGCTAGTGTTGGGGTTGTTCTGTGTGGCAGATAGCGTGGGTGGTTCTGTGTGGTTTCTAGTGTGGGTGGTTCTGTGTGGCTGCTAGTATGGGTGGTTATGTGTGGCTGTTAGTTTGGGTGATTCCGTGTGGCTGCTAGTGTGGGTGGTTCTGTGTGGCTGCTAGTGTGGATGGTTCTGTGGAAGGCTTGTCAGACTACTGGCTACAATTATCCAGAGCAATTACTGAATAAAATTCTTATAGAAGCTGAAGAGCTTGGCCAATGACTAGCTTGGGATCATATTTAACTTTTAAGCGAGCCATTTGTTTTCAAATATCGTAATAGTATATCTTGTAGAAAAAATAAGAACCATTTGAGAAATATATTACAAGGTTGTATGGTGCAACTAGTTAAAACTAACTAAATAATATTTAGGCTACTTTGGGGGAACAGGTATCAGATGATAGGCTTTTCTAAAAATTCTTTATTCACCTGCGTACTTCTAGGATCACAAAGCATATCACAGGGGCCAACCGATACTCGGTGACACAACGCAGGTAGAGGGATGAAATATGTGTCCTGTACGAATGTCCTTTTTGTGATGTGTCCCGTGTGCATTTCTTGTTTGTGAAGAATTATCTCGTACACATTTCCTGATTATGATGACGTGTCCTGTACGTATGCTCGGGTTTGTTATGAATGGGCCTATGCGCAGCTCATGGATGTGATTATGTCTTGTACACATTACCTGGTTATGATGGCGTGTCCTGTATGCATGTCCTGAATGTGATTACATGTTTTGTGCGCAGGTCCTGTTTGATCAACGGAGATGAAGGGAACCGATTGATTTGAAAGCATCGCTATACAGGAGTTGTTCCACCAGTGTTCTGCTACTTCCACGGACCGGTATGTACAACCTGGCTATCTAATATATGTTTGATAGCTCGTCTTTCCTTTATGTATGATACGTTTGATTAACATTATTCTTTCATCCTCTTGTGTCGTAGACGTCCTGCTTGTTTAACACATGTCGCCTAACAGCCGAGGGCTATCCTTATGTCTATGTAGATGGTTTCTGGGCCTGCCTAGCTATGTTATATACAGACTTAATATTAAGGGAGTTAATTATACTGCCAATTGCTTTAAAGACTGGACAATATCCAAACAGAGCACATGGTGCATACTATTATTTCCATAATGACTGAAAACCAGTATGATAAGGCGTGTAAACGTAATCCTAAGATGCCCTTAGAACATCTCCCACACATGTTCGCGAGGGCTGCACCTTTTGTCAAACTGTAACTCGGCATTCTTGTTGTCGGAAGTAGTACTCCTCGAGTTACTACAGCTAAATGTCCTACTGGAGGACGTAAGTACGACCTCTGCACCGAGGGCTTTACCCTCTGCAGCCCTCTGGGGGCTTGGGTGGGGGTGAGCGGAATGGAGGGGGGAGGGGGGGCAGAATGTTCGTGTGGGCGGCGATCACGAATTTGAATATCGGGTTTGAAGAGTATCATTTTGAATTACGCTTTGCCCGAACTCAAGCATGTGATAGAAAAAAAGAGCTACAGGGTTTTGTCCATAAAGTAATGAGACTAGGTCTGGTAAAAAGAATTCATTGATCTGATCAATACACATTGTAAAAATTCTTCAAAATAGTCTCCTTGAACTTCGATACACTGTTGCCAACATGATTCCCAGCTACAAAGGTTCCCAGGAAGTCAGCTGCCGTAACCTCTTTCAGAGACTCTGTGACAGCCTGTTTGATGGCAGAAACATCTTCATGATTCTCTTGAGCTTTGGGAACAGTAGAATGCCTTGCGGGCTCACATCCAGGCTGTATGGGGTCTGCCACAAGGTTGCAATCCCTATCCGGACCAGGTAGGCGCTCACAATGAAGGCGGTGTGGGTTGGAGCGTGGTCATGGTGGAGCTTCGAGCAATCTGCCATCTCCGGTCGTTTCCATTAGACGGCTCTGTGCAGGCACGCAAGGACTTCTTTGTAGAAAACGGTGTTGACGGTTTGTCCCGAAGGTACACATTCTTTGTGGACTATCCCACGCTTGTCAAAAAAATTAACATTGTCTTTACCTTGGAATTCGACATTCTCACTTTCTTGGGGAGCGGGGAGTTCGAGGGGTGCCACTCCTAACTTTGGTGCTTGGTTTAGGAGTCATACTGCAACACCCATGATTCATCGCCTGTTATTACATTGTCTAGAAAGTCCGGTTTACTTTCTTACTGCTCCAACATCTCACGGGAAACATCAACTCATCGTTGTTTTTGTTCATGACTCAACACTTTCGGCACCAATTTCGCACAAATCTTCCACATGTTCAAATTTTTAGAAATAATTTTGTGAACTGTTGTATTGCATATGTTTAGGTCTTCGGCGATTTATCTTACACTCAAACGACGATCGGAGTTCAGGAGATTTGGCCTCATTTTCGTCCAAACCACTCGTTGAAGGGCGTCCAGATCGCTCCCTGTCTCCAACTGTCTCCCGTCCATTCTTGAACTCACTGAACCAACGGGAAACCTGCGCCGTTTTCAGGGCGTCGTCTTTGTAAGTCGCCTTAACCAAGGCAAGCGTCTCAGAAGCGATTTCGCTCAGGCGAAAGCAAAATTTAATGGCGTAGTGCTGCTCTAGTGAACGCTCCATTTTGGACGTCTGCGGCCATGACAGAAACTCAAATACAGCTTGTGCGCCACACGTGATATCCTAACTGCATCAGAGCTCAGACGCAACTGCCACCAGGTCCGTGGCTTAGTTTACACCCTCCATTACTTATCCATGGACCATGGGCAGCCCTCCGGGTGACTGAGCTCTGGGGAGCGGCCAGTCTCATTACGTTAACGACAAACCCTATATATTGCTATTTTAATTCTGAATTGGTAAAGCAAAACGTGAAACGTGTTATGTACTATGCAAGAAAATGTAAAAAAAACGTTATAAAATATTTTAGAGTATAATGCTTTTTTTTAACACCTTACAATTAACATTTAACGCATAATAAATTACACATAAATTTTAACTTACAGATACGTAATTCAATCAAAATGAAGCCCTTTTCTAATACTAATGTGTTCGGGCGGTAATATTTATTACCCTTCTTAATTTCTATACAGTTAAATTTGCCCTATAAACTCACTACAGCTTTGGGCGCAGAAGTTACAACAGTTACAGCCTACCTGACATACCACAAAAGATTTAGTTCCAAGTTGAGTTTGGAAAATTCGTACAAAACATCTTAATATTCGCCTCAATTCACTCTAGGACTGCATTGCCATTCTGCATTCCTACATTACAATGATGTCGTATGAGAGAGCTGGGGAACTAACAATATTCGCTGGAATGTTTATTCAATTTAATAAGCGTCTAAAAGTGGTAGAGGGAAATGTAAATAATTCGTACAAAGAGTATCACACAATTTTCATCTAAATTGCAATTGGTGTACTGCACAGCTCTGAAAATATTACGAAGCCTTATAATTCCAGTTATAATTGAACCTAAATGTGGCGGGGGTGGAGCCACTACGGCTGGAAGGTCCGGAACTGCGCCTTCCGAACCGCACATCCGAAGTGAAGCTACGCAAGCAGGCGTTGCCGTAAGCAACACTTCAACTCGTAGACAATTTTGGGGATTACTTGTTCCTGAAATTATCAAATTTTCTTTATTTTACAACTATTGTAACATCCTTGCTGATCAAAAAAAAAATAATTTGAATTTCACATCCGAAAAATGTCCCTGTCTGTGATGGCCACAGTTGACCTCGACTTTGCGTGACTTGCCCCAGTGGAACTACAGCCTCCCAGGAAGTCGAGGTAGCCTCGTGTCACGGCCCGAGATCGCTCTGTGCTCGGGACACGTGGGTCATAACCCGCTTCTTAACCCGCGGCTTCGCTCGCAAAATTTAGGGTTTGCGGTTTTTACGATTGTAATAAAAGTATGTCGTTGGCTTACTTCTAAAACCTCATAAGTCCAGATGTTACCAGTTTTATATTCCGGATGTGTTTGGTGTATTTTTTCATTTTTTCATAGTGCATATGCTCTTAAAACCTCGTAAGTCAACTCTACTTAGTCTCTTCTCTATTCACAAATTATAAAACCTCGTATCTTTGTCAGTCGAAACCGTGCTCCAAAAGCTCATAAATTCTCCTGTAAAATTGACTGAAATGGAGTTACGAGGTTATAGAAGTAAGCCGACGATGTGGTCTATTCCAAACATTTTTTTACAAAAAAAAACTTGAATTGTTAGGTGTCTAAAATATTTAATTTATAATAAAACAGTTTAAGGTTTAATAAAGTCGTTATGCGTAAGCCTTTTTTAATTTTTAAAATAAAAATGTATCTTATTTGTTAACAAGGTTTTTTACCCGTGACTTGTATGCGTAGATCCAGCAGGGAATGAATATATAAGAAAATGAATTTTAAAAAAGATAGCTGAATATGATTTGTACTAGGGTTTTTGCGCTTCATTGACATGGCACTGTCGCAAAATTTATATAGTTTCTTGACTCTAATCATTTAATGCTGTATATTTGTGTAGACAACATAGGCCTATAGCTTATTATTTTCCGCCACTATGTATAGGTTTTGGTCACTCAATACTCTTGAACCACCAACATAGAGCTGACCATGCGAGAAGCTTAGAGTGCCCAAATGATTTCCTGCCACTTAATGTTTGGCGCTAGGACCTATTATTTTTTAAATTGTAAATGCTAACTTTAGCGGGAATTACAGCATCTTAAATTGTAATGGCATATTATTGGGACTTATTGGGATGCGTGGAATCAACCACCTAGTTTGACTCATCTGACACATAAGTCCGGTATATGGCTATTCTTGAGAACTCGATTGCATCTTTATTACATTTAACGACGGCTTCAATGAGAGTTGTACCATTGACGTAGACCTCGATGGCAGCGACTGCAATGGCGACGAAGAACTTGATGGAATTTGTATAATCGCCACCGATAAAATTAGAGAGGACTTCAACAGGTGTGATTCTACCAGCAGAAGAGACTTTAATGTATGCAGTGCTGGTGCAGAGGAAACCTCGAATAATGACTTTTCGTCAGCGAATGAGACTTCAAAGGTTGGTGATTCGCCAAAAACTAATGAGCATCTATGCCGTTGGCATCTATGTGACAAGATATTATCGAACAACAGTAATGCTCGTCGACACGAGAAGAGAGAATGTGTTAAAAATCCTAATCGCAAATGATTGGCTGTGATAAATGAATTCCATAAGCAGTTAGCCAGAAAAGAAAATATGAAAACGTACTTGAAGACATGCAGAGTTCGTGTTGCATGGCAGAAAGTACGTTTCACTGCAACAACGATGCATCGATGTACATAAGCGTACGCCGGGTATTGGTACAACTGCAGTAACATCAGCATCTGGTTCGGGTCTGAAAGGTTCTTCTTTGACGACTAGACTTCCTTGCGGCTACTGCGATATGTCGTACGCATTTTCCCATGTCGCACGAAGACATGAGAGAAGTAAATGTACGAAGAATCCACCTCGTATGAAGTTTCGCTGCGATAAGGGCCATGTTTGGTTTACACGTACTGCCAGTTGGAGACGACACGCGAAAAACTGTAAGGGCGAAGTCCTTGTGCCTATTTTGAAGTACCTGCAGACATTTCAACTCCTCGGTTTCAGTTGGAGACTCGTATGTGTACAAAAACACAAGCAGATGGACAGGCTTGTGATGTGATAATCTAAGATTGCTGCCTCCAACAGACGGAAACCAGGTAGCGTCCGTAACGTCATACTAGCTGCCATAATATATACAACGGTATTATTGGTGGCAGGTCAGTCTGCCGGTGGCTTCAATGGAGGAAGGATCCATTGCAATTTTTATTTTTTACTCGCCGGGTTTTAACCGAGGACTCTGAGATCTATTACGTATGTTTTAAATTAAACATTTTAAAAATATTATTTAAATATTTTTTTATTAATTTATTTTTTATTTAATTTTGTATAGTAATTTTAAAGATAGTAATTTTAAAGGATAGTTATTTTAAAGATGGCAGACTTCGTGTTATAATTTCAAAATGGTGAAATGTTCTTTAATAATCTTTTTATATATTTTTCATAAATTTCAAAATTTTTCCTAATTTGATTTTCAGATGGCGCCTGTAAATTAATTGCAACGATGATATCACAATTCAAAATGGTGTTGTCTCCAGAAGACGACATGTCTGACTTGTCCTCAGCGGCTTAGGGCGACTAGTCGACGGGGAATGTAAGCTGCTTTGGAGAGTTTCTTTTCTTAAGGCAAAAGTATTTTGAGTTATTTTTTATTCCAAATGTTTTAATTTGTTATGGATTTTTCCCTTCAGAAGAATTTTTGATTTTTTCAAATTTGTTTAGATTTTTGGCGGAATTTTTTCCTTAAAAATTGGAAATTTTGGCAAATTCTAGCAAATTTTGAGTAATGTTTCGGCAATGTTTAGCAAAATTTGAAGGTATGGTCAAGTCAATGTCATCAAAAATGGCCGCCGGGACGTCACAACCCAAAATGGTTGAGCTGCCCAGCTCTAAACGCAGGACCTACTATTAGATCCAACAAAATGTCAAATATCTTCGACGAAATGTTTGTTCAACACAATTTTCCCCCTAATCTTTCAACACTTTCAAGGGCCTCCCACCATTGTAGCTAGGGTTAGAAAATATCATTTACATTTTTAATTTGCTTATGAGACCAATATATCTGTTTCATTAAAATCAAGCTTCTTCAATAAATGGTACAAGGTGAGATAATATGTACAAAAGTTTTTCAAAGTATAATCATAAGCTTTTAAACACATTATGTTTCATCAAAAGCGTTCCAGAAGTTTTACCGAGATGTTTTAACAAACAGACAAACAGATACACTTCTGTTGCAGTTTTATAATACATAGCTTGACTAAATATCTGGTATTTTATGTTTCGTCCGAAAAATTTCCCAACAAATATTCACTAGCATTGTCTAACAAAGTTAAAAATACACGCAGGTTATTATAACTAGTTTCACTGCTAGAAAATAACGTTTGTTAAATATCTGGTGTAAATTTTTGTAGCCGTGAGCCGGCATCCCGACGTAATGACTTGGATTTTGAAGTGCCCGCCGCGGGATTGCTGATTTCCCCTCCTCTAGGTCCTATTTTTAGTTGGACCTGTCCACGCTGCGCATGCGCCGACGTCATGTCGAGGCTATATAAAGACGTAAATTTAGTTAACTCCTTCTTCTTCGGCGTACTTTCGAATTGATATGTTGTAGATCAACCTGGTCGCTAGTACAGGCGGGTACGTGGGCAGCACTCAGCGTAAGTAATAATCGTTAGGAATGGTACTTATAATTTTTTATATCTAGTCAATTTGTTTCGGCTCGCCCTTTGAAATTGATTTAATGATGAGTTTAGTAGAGTAGTAGGCTGGTTTCAGCCGCACGGCAAGCGCAAGATAGCCACTGGACTATACAATGACCAGATCTAGCTCTAGCTCTAGCGATGACAAGTCACCAAGAGGACGAGTCTCGGCGGTGGCCCAGGTGAGGAGTGAAGGGAAGGCGTATCTCCGGCTGTCGCAACAGCAACAGGCCAGGCTCTCTCCACTGGTGTCCGCCGGGCGGCAGGAATGTAGTCCTGGCCACTCGGTGCTCGCGAGAGCCAGGCGCAGACATTACTGCTCCCGGAGTGTCGGGCACTACCGCTCCTAGTAGCAGGTGTTCAAAACAAACATGGCGGATCGGCCTCCAATAGGTGCTGCTGTTATTCCTTCATATTAAAAAAAAATTCGGCACTAATACAAATTTCGTCGTGGTCTTCCTGGCAAAATACCGAAAAAAATATAATGCAGTCCATCCACTAACTTTAAAATAAAAAAAAATATTTTATGTTGACACTTTTTTTTTCCCTTCCTTTCATTTAATTCCACAGCATAGCCACAGCAACGCAAAGCAGGGTATTAAATTGAATGATGTGTTTCTTCGGTGTATCTATGTTCGCAAGAATACTTTGATTTACTTTCCTATTCATTTTATGTCAGACAGCCACAGCGAAGCTTGGCCGGGTTGAGCTAGTCTCATCATATTTTACAATCAAGTATTAATCGTATAGCGAACAGTAAGACAGTATAGTTTACTAAAAAAAATCTATCCATTTATACTCTACAAATCGTGCAAAATATCCAGGTAATAATATAAAATAATTCAGTTTGGACCTGAGAGGTTGTTATTAAAAGAAAAGACGACCAAACCCGGCCAACGGCGAGTATTATAGAATGTTTATAGTACTGCTACAGTGGAGAAAACAGGTCCATAAAGGATAGCCCAATTAATTTGAGTTTCATTTCTTAGCTAATATTTACAGCGTTGGTTAAATTACAACATTAAATGTCTGTCCACAAATTTCATGAAGTTCAAAATTTACTTTCCCACCGGAGATCGACTCGACAGTGGCTCTCCCTACTGCTGGTCTCTTACAGCGCATCTCTGTCCCAACGCACTGCCAAGCACGGCTCAGTCGCTCGTCGCACACAGCACAGTCCCATATGCTTCGGACTCCGATGAACCAATCCTCGCACACGAAGTCCGTCGCCCGTCGTCCACTTTCGCTCGCTGGAGGTCCACTCGCCCTCTTCACTTCGCTGTCCCCGCAGGACAACATACTCGTCTGTACACCCCTCAGACCGCGCTCTGGGAACGTCTCGCAGCTCTTCGAGGTCGACATGCCATCCGAAGCTCAAGAACAATGGCGTCATAGTTACGCCACATCACGCAGATGGGGTTGTGGAAACGTGCCGAACCTACAGGGGAGGCAGAAGGGCACCGCGCTAATTGGATATCCGTGCCGACAAGAGACGGGCGACGCGCCAATGGCTGTCTGGTCAGCCTGTCGCTAGGCGCGTCCGTACAGGATACATACATTTGTTTATTGTGCGCACGAGGCCATTATTGACTTACGATTGACCAGCACAACTGTCAAATTAGACTTCTAATAAACATAACCACATATGTTCGCAGGCTTTCTCAAGTAGCTTGGCTTCTGGGTTTTAGCCGTGTCCTTGGCAAATAATTCACCGATGTTTCGGTCTACATTGGCGACTGCAATTTCGACCGGAACATCGGTGAATTATTTGCCAAGAACACGGCTACAACCCAGAAGCCAAGCTACTTCAAAATCACATAGTTTTTGTTTTGATGGTAGACCAAATGACACATATGTTTTGTTGAAATTTGTAAATTTCGAGTACGTAGTAATTTGACACAGAATATAAAACTTATAATGGAATATCAAACACTTGCTGACGTGATATAACTGCACCGACTGCATCTTCCCTCGACACGTGTTCCGACAGTCCTGCTGGCAAACAGCTGCTCAGTGCTGGCCTGGAAACACTCCCACTGCGCAGTCTCGACTCTCGACCGCGGGCAGCGGCAGGCGAGACAGTTTTTGCGCGCATTCCTGTTCCCCGAACACTCTTTCTCCGCGCACTCTCTCCGCCGACGCGGAACTCTCTCGGCCTCGTGAAAGTTATCCGCCCCCCCTTCCCCCCCTCCTACAACACCGCCCGACTGTTACGCCGCCTGTACCAGTCTCTCGGGCCATAAAGAAACTCAATGCTAGAACTAACGCTTTTATTTTCTCTGGAAATCAGAGAACTATGCTATTCTGTCGGCAACCTAACAGCCTAAAAGTCGTTAACTTTTCGACCGAAAATGTTGGCTACCCTAATTTTTTTTTGTCGTTCGTTGTTGCTGATATTCACCATAAACAACGAAAACACTATTTTAAAGTGTTCTATTCTATTGTTTTAAAAATCTTTAAAACCTGCATAGCTGCAAAGTATGAGTGTAGAAAATCTTAACTTCAGTTTCAATTTTTTAAATTCACACGTGCCCACGTGCACACGTCTGCACATGTGCACGTGGCAGCCATGCTTATTGCATTGCTACAAAGATAATTCTATATTGCCCAAAATGTTTTCCAACGTAAAAATGTTTACACTTATACGCATACGCCACTTCGTTAATACACGATTCCATAAATTCTGAACTAATAATGTCTGTAAAATTACATTATTATTTAAGTTACTATTTTTAAGTAATTTGTATGTTTATTTTTATATTTAAAACTTAATTTTTGATGTTGGCATTTCTCAACCGCGAGGTTTTAAATAGACATATTCCGTCTGCACATCCCAGGCTCCGTTCACAGAGATACACGGTTTATAATTTAGTCAATTTTTTGAAGTCCTTTAAAAATTTTATTTTGTAAAGGTAATTTGGAATGATAATTTGAAAAAAAAACCCTTGTATTTCATAAAGAGCTTCATCTGATAATATCCAATTCTTTCTACTATGAAACATAACTAAAATACGCCGTCTTGATTGCAATAATTTTCGTCATCAACTTGTGTATAGCCTATAATTTAATATTAAATATTTGGATTCGGTTTGACCATATCATTTACTCAATGAAATGTCTTGTTGGTAACAGTGACCGATTTCTACAAATAGTTTCTCCTTTGTTTGGAATTTATGTATATATTTTTTTCAACTGTAATAAGACTGTCCAAATACACTATTTTACGGCCTTAGAGAAAAAAAAAAAACAAAAAACAAAAAATATATAAACTAAAAAAATAAAACATTTTAGATTTATTATTTTTGGTATGAAAAAAAATTAAAAAGGTAGCATGCTGGGTCTAATCACTCTAGCAACAGTGGGCGCCATCAGCTCTGTACTGCAGTCTGAGACACGCTATAGTGTCGTCACTAGCATAGGCGTGCGCAGGACTTCATTATTGGTGGTGCCAGATTACACAACAGCCCTGTCAATCACGGACCCCGAGCATAAAGTGGGGGGTCCGGGGGTCCTCCCCCGTAAAAATTTGGTTTTGAAAGCGCAAAATGGTGGTATTTAAGGTGTTTCCGAACAAAAACATTAAATAAATACACAGAAGTAAAAATTTTAACATTTTTTATGACAAATAATGGCTTTGAACGTTATAATCATCAGGAAAACTACTTAACTATTTACAGTTTTAAGCTTTGTTGAGCCATAAAGTAAATTGCACAAATTGTTTGCACGGAATTCATGCTGGTGGCTTTGAAAAACCGTACTTACATGTTTTCTGAAGACGCCAAATAAATGCTAGAAAAAACATTCTCAAATGTTAAGTTTTAAAATCAACAATCAAGGGAGTTTTTGTAACATACCTTAAATATTTAAAATATTAAAATAATAAAAATACACAAATAAGAGTGGGCAAAAGTTTTAACTTTTGGAATACAACAAAAATGTTTTGTCGGCGACTGCATATAAGTCATCGAGTAAGCCTATCCTTTTAACTAACTAAACTCTCTCTTTTTTTAAATAAACCCTGGCGGACGGCGGCTATTATTCCGTGCGCCTGCCGAGTGGAGTGAACAGTGGACACCGAGCGCGCATTCTATGTGATTCGAGGAGAACTATGAGAAGTATTTACATTTCAGAAGTTACGTAGCCGCGGCCCGCGTGTACAACACAAGTAATTGCAACTGGCTTGTTTCCGTGTGTATAGTTGTTTCGATTGATAATTGATATACTGATAGTGTTATGAGCACATATCTGTAACTTGACACGATTGTAAAACATATTTTTTTTTTGGAAATAATACGGATTTTTGTAAGTATGTATTATTTCTGCTTGTAAAAAACAAAATAACGTTAACCCTAATGGTGGTGCCAAGGCACCTGTGGCACCTACCGTGCGCACGCCTATGGTCACTAGGAGGTGTAGGCTATCACTCGTGGCCTTTCACTCACCATCACTCCTCCAATCAAGTACTGTAGTGCGATTTCCATTGCTACAGTCTGTCGTTTTACACATCATACTTTACCAACTGCCCATTGCAGTTATTGTTCACTGTGTCATTAAAGAGTCAGGCAAGTGTAAGCTTCTGTTAAAAACATTCACTAAAATTCATTCCTGACACTAAGTCACAGGTAAACATTTAGTTACTTAAATTATTCTTGCAGTGGGGAAGGTCGACTTAGAACCTTTTTACTGGCAATGCGCCATTATTAGTTTTCACGCACTGCTTGCTGATTTTGGCTTGTTTTCTTTGGGTTTTCGTATTCATATTTCTTGTCCATTCTTGTAGTTTCTATTTTATATAGAATGAAAACTAGCAATGGCATATGTCTAAAAAAATGTTCTAAATCAAATCTAAAATTTAATAATATTTAATTAAAACGCAGAATTATTGAAACACGTAGTTTATGAGCGTAGGATAAATTGGCTCAGATAGTTGTAAATATTTTAAGTTACCTTGTATTCGTACAAACAAAAAAAAATATAATAATTTTTTTAATCTTATGGCGTAAAGTAACGTAACATATATAATATTTTATTTTTGAGGTATACAAAATCAGATTCCTTTTTGAAGAAATATTGGTAACCAAATTTGAATTAGGATATGTTTTCTTGCTAACCAGCCAAATTTGTGCAACACTGTTTTTCAATTAAATGAAATCGTGTTTTCTGTTCCAGTGGGCGGAATATTGCGTATTTCAAAGTTAACAAATTAAGTTTAATTCAGTGTTGCTAATGGAGTTAAGTTTATTAAATTCTTCAGTGTTGTTTGTAAAAGTTAGTATTAAACAATAATTTGAATGTTCTTATGAATTATACACATGCTGTTTTACCACAATTCTCATATAACTCCAATACTTATTAGTTATTGACTTAATTGTACAACTTCGACATGAAGAGAGTGTAAATTATTACGATATGTTATACAAGTAGGTAATTATAGTATGTATGGGGACACCGGTGGGTGGTGGGGGAGCCGGGGAGCCACGGCGGCCATCTTGGTTTACGTCACTCCCGGCGACCATCTTGGATTACGTCATTTCCGGCGGCCATCTTGGATTACGTCATTTCCGGCGGCCATCTTGGATTACATCACTTCCTGCAACCATCTTGGATTTGACCTTGACCTTTGAACCCGGAGGCCATTTTGTTTTTCTAGAACTTTCCTCCATTTTGTTTTCTAGATCATTCCGCCATTTTGAGTTTCATCCGCCATCTTGAAAATCTTTATTTATTATCCGATTTTAATGAAAAAAATTTAAAATTTAAAAAAATTAAATAATCAAAATTTTAAAATAAAATTAAAAATATTATTTAATAAAATTTTAATTAAAAACCTACGCATCGAACACCCCACTCCTCTAAATTACAAATACATAATCTAGCACCCCCACCCCTCTGTTACAATGACATCGTCATCGAACACGCCACTCATTCCTGTTACAATTTTTCGTTACATCCACCATCTTGGAAAATCATAATTATTAAATTAGAAAATCAGGAAAAAAAATATATCATCGTTGTCTGCTGGAGGCAGCCATCTTATTTAGTGGAGACTACCATCTTGATTTTATCTGGTGGGTGTCGTCATCGGTTGTAGGTTTCTAAAGTATGTTAGTGTATGTAAGGTCGAGTTACAATTCTCTACCAACATTGTTATGAACCTTATAGACCAAAATCCACAGAATCCACAAGATCCACAAAATCCACAGTCACTTTGTTGTTGTAACCGACATTTTTTCTTAAAGTCTTATCACTTATAGGTTTTAACTAAAATATATGTTATCAATACTGTCGTTGTGGATGCGTTAGTTAAAGTAATGATAATTTAAAAAACATTTATTACTCCATCTTAGCTGACCAGAAATTTTTCATAGTCCTATCATACATGTAAACATACTAAATAAATTAATGTTTGTGTATTCGTGTTTAAAACTGCATGGAAGCAGATATTTAGGTGTTTGTGTATAATATCATTTCTTAGTGTTCGTGTTTGCGTTCCTGTGTTTAAAAGCTGCATGGAAGCAGATATTTTAGGTGTTTGTGTCTAATTACATGATCATTTTACGATATCAAATTAAGTATAAGTACCTTGAGGAATATAGGGCATTAATTAAAAAAATAATAAGCGATATGTAGGTAAAATTATATTTACTGAATCAAAGAAATATATTGTACAAAACAAAACCCTCAAGGAGAGAAAAATATACTTGTCAAACGAAGCTATAAAAAAAACAGAAACTATATACAAAAACGAAAACTGTTTACAACAAAAAGACTGGAACTATACAACAGATAATTCATCTCCAACATAGCCGTGGGGAACCGTATGGATGCCATCCTCACATATTTGGCGCTTATCATCCTCCCATGTTATGGCCAGCTTATTTGTGCTCTCGCTATAGAGCACCTGCTGCCTCGAGCGTATGGCCCTAACTGCTACTCGTCGTGTGTGGTGATCGTGCAGGGCATCCAGGTAGTCACTGAATGTTATGCGGTTTTTGACCACACACCGCTGGATACCCTTGGCCTTCTTCTCAACTTTGTCACCACACTTGTATGCATACAGTTTGGCCCGCAGACCGACAAACTCACTCATCACTTTCCCCCCACACTCATCCTTAAACTTTCCGACAACCTTTTTGTTGATGGGGGAGAAGCAAGGGTGGTCGGAAGGGTAGCAGCTGGTGTCGAACTTCTCCATGAGTGTAGGATCGGCTTTGAGGTCATGGTAGAAATCATCGGTTTGTATCTCGTATACGAAACTATCGGTGTCCATGTATGCCAGATGAATGTTTTCTGCATATCTGGGTTTCATTGTGCTGTAATGGAAGTCGTACATGAGTGTTTTTGAGAGATCAAGTACTGCGAGTCCGGCATAGATTGGCTTATCGAAAATTATGGTCTCATGGTTCAGGTGGACTAGAGTCAAGTTCGGTTCATACATTGTGCGGTCCTTGAAGGATGGACGACACACCAGTTTCTTGAACCGCTTCTCTGAACATACCAACTCCATTTTGAGCCTCCGCCTCTTGTTCTCCATCAGTTTCCCGAAAGTACTGTTTACAGCGAGCTTAAAGAACTCCTTCTCGAATTCGTTGGCTGCAGCCTTGCGCTTATTGGTGTTGAGCTTAATGTATGGCTCCAACCACGCCGACTGCTCAAACTGGAGGACTCTGTGTACCTTAGTAACTATCAACCCATGTGATACTGCTTGCTGGAGGTTTCTGTAGTGTACAATGTAATGTTCCTTAATTTCTAGTGTTGTCATGAGCTTTGATTGTTTGGAGCCGGGCGGACATTGATTGATGGGGAGAAACGGAAGGTCTTTGTGACTTTCGTGGAGTTCAGTAGGGTACTCCACGTCACATTCGATAATGTACCCGATAGGAGAATTTTCTGGAATAGTCATGACATCAATAGATGTGTCTGACCATTTGAAATGTCGAATCGGAAGCGACAGCGACATCGCCCACCCGTACAAATTATTTGCATCAATGTACTGTAGATATGTGGATGGCTTGGACACATCATGTGTCTCAGGAACGTATTTGTTGTTACCCACACAAAGACGTTTGATGCTTTGCACTACACCCCCACGAATACCTGCTTCCACAAACATATACATATCGTAATCTGTCAGAAGCTCGAGTTGTACTCCTGTGGTGCGAAGCATCGCATCGAAAGCGAACCCAGGACAGGAAATGTAGTGTGACGGGTCTAGACTGTACGTCTCCAAGCAAAGACTGCGAAAATTCTCGAATACGTCCGCCAAAATCAGGACATCCGTCTTTAGGTACAAGTCAGCGTACTCCCCCAAAGTAGCACACTGAAACTTGTCCCAGACATTTTGTGCGTGAGCGTAATCCGCCTCGGAAATACCAGAATCAGTCAGAATATTAAAGAACTCATCGATAGATGGAAGACTAGTATCGTCTAGTCGAGCAAAAGAATCAACGAAGTCGTAGGGGAAGACTCCCTTGCGAGTAACCAACTCCAACTCATCAGGAGCGAAAAACTCAGCAGTACTGACAAACTTGTCTGCAGGCAAGAACTCTGCGAGCGAAGCAAGACCCCGACTCATGAAACGGAACGTATCGACAAACTGAATGCTGAACTTATCATGCAACTTCTTGGAAAAAGTTATCAACTTCTCTTCCGAATTAGGAATGATGAAGATGTCTTTAGTATCGTACCCCAACTTCCTGATAATGAAGTTCTGGTCGTACGCCAGGTTGTGGAAGAACACAATCATCTTTTTCGGTCTGCGCCTGAGAAGGTTGCAGTCATTACATGCAGGTCCAATAAATTTGCCGGTGAAGTGATTATGATCACGAACTTTCTTTACGACCCCTCCAAACTTTCCTCCACAGTAGCAACAACACCTTGCTTGCAGAAAAGCAGTGTTTTGTGCATGTGTGAGCGGAGTCATAGGAACAGACATAGAAAATATTTTCTGCACGTCATGTCCAATCTCCACAATGCGGGATATGAATTTATCTTCTGCGTCACAACCGCGATACACTTCAGGCTGTGAAGGAAGTGAAGAAGTGAGGTGTACTGGAATCACGGAGTTATCTGCTTTCACGTAAATGCAGTAGCTGTACGTTTTATGCTTTTGATACTGCAGTGTGTATGCTTCATCAGGATTCGGGTGACATGTATGGATTTTCTCCAGAATACCTTCAAAGTCGCAATATACCACGATGGGCATTTTATCACTGTGATGGAAGTTTTTGAACTTCAAAACAGGAGGCAAACCATTTTCATCAACCTGGGGCATTTCCATCCTAACAGCAGCATGCTGTTTACAGAGCTCACTGTGTTTTTCCAAACACTGAAGACCAGTAAGCCCGCTAACCCTATCCTGATCATCATAATGCTTGAAGCATCTTTTGCAAACATGAATAGCCTCAGTGTGTGTAGTGATTTGGGACCGAACCAGAGCAGAAAAATTATTGATGTAGGCGAAATGGGACGAATTGTCATTGACCAAGAGCAGAAGATCGAAATGATGTTCTTTTTCTTCAGGAGCGACTCGTGCAGGAACAACATTCAGATTCTCGTCGATACTGTAAATGTTGATGGAGACTCCGGGGTTCTGTTTTTCAAACAGCGGTATTTGCTTGATTGGAGTAGGGGAGTCAATGTTGTTGAAGTTGAACTTCCCCTCCAAGTCATGGTAGCGCTGGTTGACACGTTCAGGATGCTCACCTTCCACGTACTTAACAAGAATTGACCACTTGAAGCACATGTGGTCTTCGAGGTTTTGCGGATTGATCACAGCGTATTTGTCTTTGATGGAAGTAGGTAATTCAATGTAGGAGCTGGCACGGAGTGGATCAAGCTTGTTTATTCGGAGTTGAAGTCGCTTAACGGCCGACAAAGTCCATCCGGACCCCTTACCCATGTAATCTTCCTCCTCCTTGCAGATCTTGGAGATGGACTCGGTAACTGCCTCCTCCACCTCATGAACTGCGTAGAGGGGAACATTCATGGTTTTGAAGGCCCTCTTGTCTTCACAGGCATCTACTGGTTTTTCGTAGTCGCACTCAAGAACGACATTAAACTTCAGCGGTCCATTCTCTTCAATCTCCTCCTCAAGTTGGCTTATTATTTTTGCCTTGATGGAGTCCAGGTACGTACAAATGTCCTTGGCAGAACTTGACGTATTTACAGCAACATAAGTCTTCAAGTTGCCCTTGAATCCCACTTCGGCGGTGATGAAGCCATGGGTATTGGCCAAACCCGCGCCGGTCACCACCTTTGTTCGGCTGGTCGATGGTTTAGGCAGTACTGCTGGCTTAACTGCTGCCATTCTCTGCTTCTTTGTTGGAGGCGGAGCAGGCCCCTTGCACACCTTAATGTGGTTGCGAAGAGTGTCAGCCCTGACGAACTCTTTAGCACAGTTCGTGCAGGAATGTGCTATGCGGTTAGGGTTAAGACCGCAAGCCGACTTCTCATGTAGTCTGGCGACATCAGCACGGGCGAAGGCCTTATAGCAGAAGCTACACCGGGTGCCTGATGTCGTGGCGACAGCACCAGTACATGTTGACAGGTGCTGCTGCATCTTGTCGCTGCGTGCGACCATCTTGCCACATAGGTGGCACTGCTGGTAGTCACGATGCTGGTTCTCGGCACACTGTCGCTCGTGCCGGTAGCGGTTCTTAGCTGCCGTGAAGGTAGCAGAGCAGAAACGGCATTTCTGCGCGGTAAATGCCATCTCGACAATCGGTAGACTGGTCTCAACGTACGGAACACGCGAAGGAAGCTCGACGTACGGAGAACTATAACATAAGAATAAAGAAAACAATGTAGCTAGATGTTACATGAAAACAAACATATCCTCAAAACTCTAGCCTCAAGCTTTCTAACCTAAACTACTAGCAATGTTACTAAATAAAAAAGTTGCAAACATAACCTCAAAACTCTAGCCCTCAAGCTTTCTAACCTAACTTGATAGCAATGTAATAAATAAAAAAGTTACAAACATAACCTCAAAACTCTAGCCATCAAGCTTAATAACCTAACTTGATAGCAATGTTACTAAATAAAAAAAGTTGCAAACATAACCTCAAAACTCTAGCCCTCAAGCTTACTAACCTAAACTGTTAGCAATGTTACTAAATAAAAAAAAGTTACAAACATAACCTCAAAGCTACTCCTTCATTCATGTACAATCCTAAAAATGGTAGAATATTTAAAGTACTGATAAAAGTCAAAGCTGAAAAATATTCAATGTTAACTAAAAATTATTGATTACATAACCTCAAAACTACTCTAATGCACAACCCAAAAATGCTAGAATTTTAAAGTACTGTTAAAAGTTTAAGCTAAACAATTCCTGGTTACCCACACATAAGTGTACAGAGAAAAAACTAGTTAGCTGATAACCTACGAAAAAGCTGAGAAACATTCAATGTTAACGAAACATGTAGCATACCTCAGAAAAAGATGAAGTGGAGCTGTAGAACACAAAGTAGTGTTGGCGGTAGAAATCGTGGTAGCAGCTAAACTCACACACGAACTAGCTCACTCAAACTCCAAGAACACAATGAAGCTCCGACAGCTAATCCCGGCCTTTTATAGCCGCGGACCTGCTTGTTCTTGGAAAAACCATTAGGAACATAGTATTTTTACCGAACCTACCAATAGGAATATAGTATGTGGAGGGGAAGTACCATTGTCTTCGGAAAAACCCAGCATGACTCATGCGCAGGTCGTAGCAGGTCTGTGAGGGGTGGGAGGTAGAAATGTAGGTAATAACTTAACATAGGAAACCACTCTCGGGTAAAACCACTAATGACCTAGGTGATGAGAGATTAGGTCGCGAGGCACTTCATGCATCGTGACTCATCACTCAGAAATGTCGTCTCGCAGTGCCGAGGGGACCCGAACAATAGACTTGACCGTGCATGTCACAACAGATCCATTAGTCGCCCGACTTTGTGGCGCCATGAGGCGCTCAGGTAGCAGTCCTGGTCTACGGCAACAGACTCGTTAAAGTGTCATTACGAAGCACTCAAGCTGAGTTCGAGGAAAATACAGCTAAATATTCATTATAGATATGTAAGGAAATAAATAAAAAATAAATCGGGTAAGTTTAATACATTTGTTAAAAGTAAGAACACATTACAAAACTACAACATTAAAAATTTAACCTACACTTATTATGACCAACATTCGTTTAAAATTTTTTAGCATTTCATTGCGAACAATCAGTTGAACATCCACAGAATGACACATTTTGCTGATGTTCCAGGAACAAACCCTTTTCACAACCATTTAAGGAGACTTTCCTTAAGCTCTCTTTTCATTGGTCAAATAAAACATCTCCCTCTCTTCCCCTCATACAATGATGCTGCTTCACCATCACGCTAAAATTCTGTAAGACCAAACAAAATATACTTCCCTTAAACCTTATGGTAGAAATTTCATCCTAGGATGCTGTTACTGCATCTAGAAATTAAAAATTATATTATCTCATACAGGTTTTATTTACATGTTAGACTTAACCATCCTACCACACACTGGCTCACACTTACACACACACATGCGTGCGCATGCGTGCACTGAGATTAAATACATACTTGCCCACATAATGTACTTTTATTTACAAAGGCAACATATTAAAACACATAATATTTAAATTTTGTGTAGATTGGATGGTACCAGGAAACCATACTGCAAAACGAGCGGACAACACTTGAGTCTTTACTATCATTGGGCTGACGGATTGCCTCTGAACGCCCTTACCTTCAACGACTTAGAATTAATACTTTTATCCATCAAAAAACAAAACAGTTTTACTAAGCAAACATACACCCCACACCCCTCAAAAAATTGTTATTACACAGGGCATTATTTACATGGCAGGAGACCGCACATACGAAGTGCGCAGCTTCAGGTTAGAAATATTGATTAAAATAACTGCTAAAGATGATAATTTGTTTATGAAAAAACTGCACATGAAATACAGACACTTGGTTATTTACACACACATACATACATACATACATACATACATACATACATACATACATACATACATACATACACCCTGCATCGCTTCAGATGGAAGTACGATATTTTGAAAACCACTCAAGACTTACATCTGTTTATGAAAAGGAGCTAAAAATTAAAAATTTTCAAAGTTAATTTTAGAGATGAAACATCATGTGCAAGTCCTTGCATGCGAGAACATTTTATTACGCAATTATCTTCATTTTTCCCAAACCATAGGTCTGATGTCTGGATACCACACAAATCTCATACTTAACATATGCACTACGAGATGACTGCGCGCCAGTCCAAGCCCCCTGCGCTTAGAGACGAAACTGCACTAGAAGCGTTAGCAAGCATTGCAATTATCTCGCTTCAGTAATGCAGATTCACCTCTGACTAGGTGGACCTCCTGAAACACTAAACATAGGACAGTGAAACACATTAAAATAATGCATTTCAAAATAATTGAATAATATAAAACACTGCATATTTCTCTAGAATCACCACGCAACTGACAGCCCTTTCAATCACAATTCTGCGAATGCTATCACAGAATGCTATATTAAGAAAGAAAGGATCATTCATTCCTTCATTATGGAACACAGTAATACATCACATGAAGAGAAACAAAAAAGGAACACACTTCGTTCTTAGACTCGTGCCGCCTCCTTGACAGGGAGAAAAGTTTTTACACATAAAATAGTATATATTTCTTTTCCAGCGATGAAGCTGTACTAATATCACCTTGACAAGCTTAGATGATCTAGGGAGAGACAAAGTAAATTAATTAACAATAAAAAAGTCGACTAAAATCATTTACAAACAATATACTTAATATTTCTTCGATTACATATTTTTCTCAATTTAATAAATGTGTGAACACAAAAATTTCCTTAAATCACTATTTATCAATTTTAAACTCTCATGTACATCAGGAAAAAATATATAGTTTCAGGCATTATTAGTTGTAATGTAAAAAATTCAAAACAGTTTCTTTGTGGGATGTGGAATGCTCACTCACGATCGAAAAAAGGAGGTGCTTCGCTGTAACACAAGGGGAGGGGGAAACCATCTTTAAAGTTGTCGTTGCTCATATATTTGGATATATAGTAATCAAGCAAGTAATAACATTTGGTGGTATAATCTCCGGCTGATTAAAGTTTATTTGCTAACATGAATTCACAAATTAAACGAATCTCTAAGTACATTTGCTTATCTTTTATAGAAAAAAAAATGCACAGATTGATTTTTTTATCATGAATAACCAGGAGCACACTAAAAAAACCAACGAAATTCTCGCCAATAATAACCAACAGCACACGAACAATAGAAAAAAAAACATTTTCTCAGTAATCACATACAGCATGCGGAGAAAATCACCAAAATATTGTCAAGAATATCCATTAATACATGTAGAATACCAATAAAGTCTTGACATAAAAAAGGCTGAAGTGCACGGACAAAAATCATCAAATTCTTGTCAGGTAAAAAAAGCAGAAGCACATGAAAAAAAAAAAAACCAACAAAATTCTAACACAGTAAAGTTGAAGCACACGTAGAAATCTATCGAAATTTCATGTGAAAAAATAGGAGCACTCAGAGAAAACCATCAGGGAGAAGATGTTTAAAAACATCATAAATTATCAATTGTTTAAGAAAAAGTTCAAATTAAATCCTGCCAGATCTCTTTGCTTAAGCAACATGAGAGTTCTAGCACAAGTCAGCTTGTGAACTCTTTGCTTAAGCAACATGAGAGTTCTAGCACAAGTCAGCTTGTGAACTCTTTGCTTAAGCAACATGAGAGTTCTAGCACAAGTCAGCTTGTGAACTCTTTGCTTAAGTAACATGAGAGTTCTAGCACAAGTCAGCTTGTGAACTCTTTGCTTAAACAATTGATAATTTATGATGTTTTTAAACATCTTCTCCCTGATGGTTTTCTCTGAGTGCTCCTATTTTTTTACATGAAATTTCGATAGATTTCTACGTGTGCTTCAACTTTACTGTGTTAGAATTTTGTTTTTTTTTTTTTCATGTGCTTCTGCTTTTTTTACCTGACAAGAATTTGATGATTTTTGTCCGTGCACTTCAGCCTTTTTTATGTCAAGACTTTATTGGTATTCTACATGTATTAATGGATATTCTTGACAATATTTTGGTGATTTTCTCCGCATGCTGTATGTGATTACTGAGAAAATGTTTTTTTTCTATTGTTCGTGTGCTGTTGGTTATTATTGGCGAGAATTTCGTTGGTTTTTTTAGTGTGCTCCTGGTTATTCATGATAAAAAAATCAATCTGTGCATTTTTTTTCTATAAAAGATAAGCAAATGTACTTAGAGATTCGTTTAATTTGTGAATTCATGTTAGCAAATAAACTTTAATCAGCCGGAGATTATACCACCAAATGTTATTACTTGCTTGATTACTATATATCCAAATATATGAGCAACGACAACTTTAAAGATGGTTTCCCCCTCCCCTTGTGTTACAGCGAAGCACCTCCTTTTTTCGATCGTGAGTGAGCATTCCACATCCCACAAAGAAACTGTTTTGAATTTTTTACATTACAACTAATAATGCCTGAAACTATATATTTTTTCCTGATGTACATGAGAGTTTAAAATTGATAAATAGTGATTTAAGGAAATTTTTGTGTTCACACATTTATTAAATTGAGAAAAATATGTAATCGAAGAAATATTAAGTATATTGTTTGTAAATGATTTTAGTCGACTTTTTTTATTGTTAATTAATTTACTTTGTCTCTCCCTAGATCATCTAAGCTTGTCAAGGTGATATTAGTACAGCTTCATCGCTGGAAAAGAAATATATACTATTTTATGTGTAAAAACTTTTCTCTCTGTCAAGGAGGCGGCACGAGTCTAAGAACGAAGTGTGTTCCTTTTTTGTTTCTCTTCATGTGATGTATTACTGTGTTCCATAATGAAGGAATGAATGATCCTTTCTTTCTTAATATAGCATTCTGTGATAGCATTCGCAGAATTGTGATTGAAAGGGCTGTCAGTTGCGTGGTGATTCTAGAGAAATATGCAGTGTTTTATATTATTCAATTATTTTGAAATGCATTATTTTAATGTGTTTCACTGTCCTATGTTTAGTGTTTCAGGAGGTCCACCTAGTCAGAGGTGAATCTGCATTACTGAAGCGAGATAATTGCAATGCTTGCTAACGCTTCTAGTGCAGTTTCGTCTCTAAGCGCAGGGGGCTTGGACTGGCGCGCAGTCATCTCGTAGTGCATATGTTAAGTATGAGATTTGTGTGGTATCCAGACATCAGACCTATGGTTTGGGAAAAATGAAGATAATTGCGTAATAAAATGTTCTCGCATGCAAGGACTTGCACATGATGTTTCATCTCTAAAATTAACTTTGAAAATTTTTAATTTTTAGCTCCTTTTCATAAACAGATGTAAGTCTTGAGTGGTTTTCAAAATATCGTACTTCCATCTGAAGCGATGCAGGGTGTATGTATGTATGTATGTATGTATGTATGTATGTATGTATGTATGTATGTATGTATGTGTGTGTAAATAACCAAGTGTCTGTATTTCATGTGCAGTTTTTTCATAAACAAATTATCATCTTTAGCAGTTATTTTAATCAATATTTCTAACCTGAAGCTGCGCACTTCGTATGTGCGGTCTCCTGCCATGTAAATAATGCCCTGTGTAATAACAATTTTTTGAGGGGTGTGGGGTGTATGTTTGCTTAGTAAAACTGTTTTGTTTTTTGATGGATAAAAGTATTAATTCTAAGTCGTTGAAGGTAAGGGCGTTCAGAGGCAATCCGTCAGCCCAATGATAGTAAAGACTCAAGTGTTGTCCGCTCGTTTTGCAGTATGGTTTCCTGGTACCATCCAATCTACACAAAATTTAAATATTATGTGTTTTAATATGTTGCCTTTGTAAATAAAAGTACATTATGTGGGCAAGTATGTATTTAATCTCAGTGCACGCATGCGCACGCATGTGTGTGTGTAAGTGTGAGCCAGTGTGTGGTAGGATGGTTAAGTCTAACATGTAAATAAAACCTGTATGAGATAATATAATTTTTAATTTCTAGATGCAGTAACAGCATCCTAGGATGAAATTTCTACCATAAGGTTTAAGGGAAGTATATTTTGTTTGGTCTTACAGAATTTTAGCGTGATGGTGAAGCAGCATCATTGTATGAGGGGAAGAGAGGGAGATGTTTTATTTGACCAATGAAAAGAGAGCTTAAGGAAAGTCTCCTTAAATGGTTGTGAAAAGGGTTTGTTCCTGGAACATCAGCAAAATGTGTCATTCTGTGGATGTTCAACTGATTGTTCGCAATGAAATGCTAAAAAATTTTAAACGAATGTTGGTCATAATAAGTGTAGGTTAAATTTTTAATGTTGTAGTTTTGTAATGTGTTCTTACTTTTAACAAATGTATTAAACTTACCCGATTTATTTTTTATTTATTTCCTTACATATCTATAATGAATATTTAGCTGTATTTTCCTCGAACTCAGCTTGAGTGCTTCGTAATGACACTTTAACGAGTCTGTTGCCGTAGACCATGACTGCTACCTGAGCGCCTCATGGCGCCACAAAGTCGGGCGACTAATGGATCTGTTGTGACATGCACGGTCAAGTCTATTGTTCGGGTCCCCTCGGCACTGCGAGACGACATTTCTGAGTGATGAGTCACGATGCATGAAGTGCCTCGCGACCTAATCTCTCATCACCTAGGTCATTAGTGGTTTTACCCGAGAGTGGTTTCCTATGTTAAGTTATTACCTACATTTCTACCTCCCACCCCTCACAGACCTGCTACGACCTGCGCATGAGTCATGCTGGGTTTTTCCGAAGACAATGGTACTTCCCCTCCACATACTATATTCCTATTGGTAGGTTCGGTAAAAATACTATGTTCCTAATGGTTTTTCCAAGAACAAGCAGGTCCGCGGCTATAAAAGGCCGGGATTAGCTGTCGGAGCTTCATTGTGTTCTTGGAGTTTGAGTGAGCTAGTTCGTGTGTGAGTTTAGCTGCTACCACGATTTCTACCGCCAACGCTACTTTGTGTTCTACAGCTCCACTTCATCTTTTTCTGAGGTATGCTACATGTTTCGTTAACATTGAATGTTTCTCAGCTTTTTCGTAGGTTATCAGCTAACTAGTTTTTTCTCTGTACACTTATGTGTGGGTAACCAGGAATTGTTTAGCTTAAACTTTTAACAGTACTTTAAAATTCTAGCATTTTTGGGTTGTGCATTAGAGTAGTTTTGAGGTTATGTAATCAATCATTTTTAGTTAACATTGAATATTTTTCAGCTTTGACTTTTATCAGTACTTTAAATATTCTACCATTTTTAGGATTGTACATGAATGAAGGAGTAGCTTTGAGGTTATGTTTGTAACTTTTTTTTATTTAGTAACATTGCTAACAGTTTAGGTTAGTAAGCTTGAGGGCTAGAGTTTTGAGGTTATGTTTGCAACTTTTTTTATTTAGTAACATTGCTATCAAGTTAGGTTATTAAGCTTGATGGCTAGAGTTTTGAGGTTATGTTTGTAACTTTTTTATTTATTACATTGCTATCAAGTTAGGTTAGAAAGCTTGAGGGCTAGAGTTTTGAGGTTATGTTTGCAACTTTTTTATTTAGTAACATTGCTAGTAGTTTAGGTTAGAAAGCTTGAGGCTAGAGTTTTGAGGATATGTTTGTTTTCATGTAACATCTAGCTACATTGTTTTCTTTATTCTTATGTTATAGTTCTCCGTACGTCGAGCTTCCTTCGCGTGTTCCGTACGTTGAGACCAGTCTACCGATTGTCGAGATGGCATTTACCGCGCAGAAATGCCGTTTCTGCTCTGCTACCTTCACGGCAGCTAAGAACCGCTACCGGCACGAGCGACAGTGTGCCGAGAACCAGCATCGTGACTACCAGCAGTGCCACCTATGTGGCAAGATGGTCGCACGCAGCGACAAGATGCAGCAGCACCTGTCAACATGTACTGGTGCTGTCGCCACGACATCAGGCACCCGGTGTAGCTTCTGCTATAAGGCCTTCGCCCGTGCTGATGTCGCCAGACTACATGAGAAGTCGGCTTGCGGTCTTAACCCTAACCGCATAGCACATTCCTGCACGAACTGTGCTAAAGAGTTCGTCAGGGCTGACACTCTTCGCAACCACATTAAGGTGTGCAAGGGGCCTGCTCCGCCTCCAACAAAGAAGCAGAGAATGGCAGCAGTTAAGCCAGCAGTACTGCCTAAACCATCGACCAGCCGAACAAAGGTGGTGACCGGCGCGGGTTTGGCCAATACCCATGGCTTCATCACCGCCGAAGTGGGATTCAAGGGCAACTTGAAGACTTATGTTGCTGTAAATACGTCAAGTTCTGCCAAGGACATTTGTACGTACCTGGACTCCATCAAGGCAAAAATAATAAGCCAACTTGAGGAGGAGATTGAAGAGAATGGACCGCTGAAGTTTAATGTCGTTCTTGAGTGCGACTACGAAAAACCAGTAGATGCCTGTGAAGACAAGAGGGCCTTCAAAACCATGAATGTTCCCCTCTACGCAGTTCATGAGGTGGAGGAGGCAGTTACCGAGTCCATCTCCAAGATCTGCAAGGAGGAGGAAGATTACATGGGTAAGGGGTCCGGATGGACTTTGTCGGCCGTTAAGCGACTTCAACTCCGAATAAACAAGCTTGATCCACTCCGTGCCAGCTCCTACATTGAATTACCTACTTCCATCAAAGACAAATACGCTGTGATCAATCCGCAAAACCTCGAAGACCACATGTGCTTCAAGTGGTCAATTCTTGTTAAGTACGTGGAAGGTGAGCATCCTGAACGTGTCAACCAGCGCTACCATGACTTGGAGGGGAAGTTCAACTTCAACAACATTGACTCCCCTACTCCAATCAAGCAAATACCGCTGTTTGAAAAACAGAACTCCGGAGTCTCCATCAACATTTACAGTATCGACGAGAATCTGAATGTTGTTCCTGCACGAGTCGCTCCTGAAGAAAAAGAACATCATTTCGATCTTCTGCTCTTGGTCAATGACAATTCGTCCCATTTCGCCTACATCAATAATTTTTCTGCTCTGGTTCGGTCCCAAATCACTACACACACTGAGGCTATTCATGTTTGCAAAAGATGCTTCAAGCATTATGATGATCAGGATAGGGTTAGCGGGCTTACTGGTCTTCAGTGTTTGGAAAAACACAGTGAGCTCTGTAAACAGCATGCTGCTGTTAGGATGTAAATGCCCCAGGTTGATGAAAATGGTTTGCCTCCTGTTTTGAAGTTCAAAACCTTCCATCACAGTGATAAAATGCCCATCGTGGTATATTGCGACTTTGAAGCTATTCTGGAGAAAATCCATACATGTCACCCGAATCCTGATGAAGCATACACACTGCAGTATCAAAAGCATAAAACGTACAGCTACTGCATTTACGTGAAAGCAGATAACTCCGTGATTCCAGTACACCTCACTTCTTCACTTCCTTCACAGCCTGAAGTGTATCGCGGTTGTGACGCAGAAGATAAATTCATATCCTGCATTGTGGAGATTGGACATGACGTGCAGAAAATATTTTCTATGTCTGTTCCTATGACTCCGCTCACACATGCACAAAACACTGCTTTTCTGCAAGCAAGGTGTTGTTGCTACTGTGGAGGAAAGTTTGGAGGGGTCGTAAAGAAAGTTCGTGATCATAATCACTTCACCGGCAAATTTATTGGACCTGCATGTAATGACTGCAACCTTCTCAGGCGCAGACCGAAAAAGATGATTGTGTTCTTCCACAACCTGGCGTACGACCAGAACTTCATTATCAGGAAGTTGGGGTACGACACTAAAGACATCTTCATCATTCCTAATTCGGAAGAGAAGTTGATAACTTTTTCCAAGAAGTTGCATGATAAGTTCAGCATTCAGTTTGTCGATACGTTCCGTTTCATGAGTCGGGGTCTTGCTTCGCTCGCAGAGTTCTTGCCTGCAGACAAGTTTGTCAGTACTGCTGAGTTTTTCGCTCCTGATGAGTTGGAGTTGGTTACTCGCAAGGGAGTCTTCCCCTACGACTTCGTTGATTCTTTTGCTCGACTAGACGATACTAGTCTTCCATCTATCGATGAGTTCTTTAATATTCTGACTGATTCTGGTATTTCCGAGGTGGATTACGCTCACGCACAAAATGTCTGGGACAAGTTTCAGTGTGCTACTTTGGGGGAGTACGCTGACTTGTACCTAAAGACGGATGTCCTGATTTTGGCGGACGTATTCGAGAATTTTCGCAGTCTTTGCTTGGAGACGTACAGTCTAGACCCGTCACACTACATTTCCTGTCCTGGGTTCGCTTTCGATGCGATGCTTCGCACCACAGGAGTACAACTCGAGCTTCTGACAGATTACGATATGTATATGTTTGTGGAAGCAGGTATTCGTGGGGGTGTAGCGCAAAGCATCAAACGTCTTTGTGTGGGTAACAACAAATACGTTCCTGAGACACATGATGTGTCCAAGCCATCCACATATCTACAGTACATTGATGCAAATAATTTGTACGGGTGAGCGATGTCGCTGTCGCTTCCGATTCGACATTTCAAATGGTCAGACACATCTATTGATGTCATGACTATTCCAGAAAATTCTCCTATCGGGTACATTATCGAATGTGACGTGGAGTACCCTACTGAACTCCACGAAAGTCACAAAGACCTTCCGTTTCTCCCCATCAATCAATGTCCGCCCGGCTCCAAACAATCAAAGCTCATGACAACACTAGAAATTAAGGAACATTACATTGTACACTACAGAAACCTCCAGCAAGCAGTATCACATGGGTTGATAGTTACTAAGGTACACAGAGTCCTCCAGTTTGAGCAGTCGGCGTGGTTGGAGCCATACATTAAGCTCAACACCAATAAGCGCAAGGCTGCAGCCAACGAATTCGAGAAGGAGTTCTTTAAGCTCGCTGTAAACAGTACTTTCGGGAAACTGATGGAGAACAAGAGGCGGAGGCTCAAAATGGAGTTGGTATGTTCCGAGAAGCGGTTCAAGAAACTGGTGTGTCGTCCATCCTTCAAGGACCGCACAATGTATGAACCGAACTTGACTCTAGTCCACCTGAACCATGAGACCATAATTTTCGATAAGCCAATCTATGCCGGACTCGCAGTACTTGATCTCTCAAAAACACTCATGTACGACTTCCATTACAGCACAATGAAACCCAGATATGCAGAAAACATTCATCTGGCATACATGGACACCGATAGTTTCGTATACGAGATACAAACCGATGATTTCTACCATGACCTCAAAGCCGATCCTACACTCATGGAGAAGTTCGACACCAGCTGCTACCCTTCCGACCACCCTTGCTTCTCCCCCATCAACAAAAAGGTTGTCGGAAAGTTTAAGGATGAGTGTGGGGGGAAAGTGATGAGTGAGTTTGTCGGTCTGCGGGCCAAACTGTATGCATACAAGTGTGGTGACAAAGTTGAGAAGAAGGCCAAGGGTATCCAGCGGTGTGTGGTCAAAAACCGCATAACATTCAGTGACTACCTGGATGCCCTGCACGATCACCACACACGACGAGTAGCAGTTAGGGCCATACGCTCGAGGCAGCAGGTGCTCTATAGCGAGAGCACAAATAAGCTGGCCATAACATGGGAGGATGATAAGCGCCAAATATGTGAGGATGGCATCCATACGGTTCCCCACGGCTATGTTGGAGATGAATTATCTGTTGTATAGTTCCAGTCTTTTTGTTGTAAACAGTTTTCGTTTTTGTATATAGTTTCTGTTTTTTTTTATAGCTTCGTTTGACAAGTATATTTTTCTCTCCTTGAGGGTTTTGTTTTGTACAATATATTTCTTTGATTCAGTAAATATAATTTTACCTACATATCGCTTATTATTTTTTTAATTAATGCCCTATATTCCTCAAGGTACTTATACTTAATTTGATATCGTAAAATGATCATGTAATTAGACACAAACACCTAAAATATCTGCTTCCATGCAGCTTTTAAACACAGGAACGCAAACACGAACACTAAGAAATGATATTATACACAAACACCTAAATATCTGCTTCCATGCAGTTTTAAACACGAATACACAAACATTAATTTATTTAGTATGTTTACATGTATGATAGGACTATGAAAAATTTCTGGTCATCTAAGATGGAGTAATAAATGTTTTTTAAATTATCATTACTTTAACTAACGCATCCACAACGACAGTATTGATAACATATATTTTAGTTAAAACCTATAAGTGATAAGACTTTAAGAAAAAATGTCGGTTACAACAACAAAGTGACTGTGGATTTTGTGGATCTTGTGGATTCTGTGGATTTTGGTCTATAAGGTTCATAACAATGTTGGTAGAGAATTGTAACTCGACCTTACATACACTAACATACTTTAGAAACCTACAACCGATGACGACACCCACCAGATGAAATCAAGATGGTAGTCTCCACTAAATAAGATGGCTGCCTCCAGCAGACAACGATGATATATTTTTTTTCCTGATTTTCTAAGTTAATAATTATGATTTTCCAAGATGGTGGATGTAACGAAAAATTGTAACAGGAATGAGTGGGGTGTTCGATGACGATGTCATTGTAACAGAGGGGTGGGGGTGCTAGATTATGTATTTGTAATTTAGAGGAGTGGGGTGTTCGATGCGTAGGTTTTTAATTAAAATTTTATTAAATAATATTTTTAATTTTATTTTAAAATTTTGATTATTTAATTTTTTTAAATTTTAAATTTTTTTCATTAAAATCGGATAATAAATAAAGATTTTCAAGATGGCGGACGAAACTCAAAATGGCGGAATGATCTAGAAAACAAAATGGAGGAAAGTTCTAGAAAAACAAAATGGCCTCCGGGTTCAAAGGTCAAGGTCAAATCCAAGATGGTTGCAGGAAGTGATGTAATCCAAGATGGCCGCCGGAAATGACGTAATCCAAGATGGCCGCCGGAAATGACGTAATCCAAGATGGTCGCCGGAAGTGACGTAAACCAAGATGGCCGCCGTGGCTCCCCGGCTCCCCCACCAACCACCGGTGTCCCCATACATACTATAATTACCTACTTATACACTGTATCTAAAAATATTACATTTTATTTCAGTTATTTGTGTAAAGCATGTGCTAAATATTTTAATTAAAAAATTTAATGACATAAATTAAAAAAATAAAATAAATATTATTTTGATCTTTTTATTTTAACAATATTTTACAGTAATGGTTAATTGTACCATTTTGACATTAAGTAGTGTGTTATTTTTTAACCAAATATTAGAAAAAAAATACAACATTAATGACCGATATGGTTAAGGGCAAAGCATAAATATTTTGAACAGTCATACAGTTCACACATATTCAATTGTCTTATATTTTTCAAGAATGAAGAATGTTAATTTTTTCTTTCGTAATATTAACTATCTAAATGCAGTGAATATCCTAAAGTCCAATTTGATATTGAATAATAAAAAATCAACATAATGTTCTGGCTTTAAAGACCAATATTCACTTGAACTAGATAAAATATGCCAATTTTATTTTAATCGGTTGAATATAAATGATAAAAAAATTACATTCTAAAAATTATAATCTTTTTAAAATATTTCTAGGAGGTTTTTAAAGATCAGAAGTTAACGTTGATCTTTGTTTTACTATGTGATGTGTGGGTTATGGGTTACTGCTGGAAATCTATTTTGAAACATAAACACAATAATTATGTTATTTAAAAATAATTTTTAATTAATTTAATAAAAACATGAAAAATCTATTCTTGAATAACTTACATTTAATTTTTTTTTTTTACATTTCTTTAGCAAAAGTAAAACACGTAAGGAAAAAGAGGGAAGGTCTCTAGACACACACAAAAAGCCATTTAATCCTTCCAAAGTGGAAACATAGGGCAAACCACTAGCTAAGAAATATCCTTTGACAGCTAGACGGCCATTAGCAGACTCCGCAAGAATGACAGCTAGAGGGCCGTCAGTGGACTCCACAAGACTGACAGCTGGAGGGTCAATAGCGGAAGACACACGGTTGACAGCTATAGGGCCGTCAGCGGACGCAAACAGATATCTACTTCCTGCGCACTGACATTGCATATTGTTTCCAGCGTAGCGAGTGCTGATTGGCCGATGCTCGTCGCTCGACAACTCTTTAACATTTAGACGGTAGTTGAAGAGATGTTTGTTTTCATATTTAGTATATGACGAAATAAGTTAAAGTTTTTATTTGGTCTATAAGATTTGAATTTGATTAAGTTATTATCAAGAAGAAAGCTAGACTATGTTGATAAAAATACGTAGAAATACGAGAAATACGTAGACATAAATTTTTTTTGGAATATTATCCGTGGTAATTATCATCTACTTTACAATAAATAAATATTCATTTTAAAAACACATAATTCGTTAGCACCATCCACCGTAATTTGGTATTATTTGCCAAAATTAACTGCCGTTTAGGTTTTTTTATGCGTACATTTTAGTAAAGTGATTTAAATCTTCGTGCGGACTGCAAGAAAGATAACAAGCATTTATTGTAAAAGGATCTTAGAAGAACTGAAAGTTTAAATTTTCTTCAGGCCTACAGTATCAGTTGCGCATGCTGTAGTTTACGTTTTTATTTTATTTTTAAGGAAAAATAAGATCGCGTTTTCGTAGACTTATTTTGTAATTTGTGCACGGTGTTTTGGTGAACGGAACACATGACGTTGATGAGCTCCGCGCCGTGAGAGCAGCAGCAGTGGCCATGAAGCGGCGAAGGAGAGGGGGGGACCGCCACGCAACGCACCAGGAGAAAGTTGACTCCGGATGAGACAACAGCGCGGCGAACCTGGAGCACAGTAAACAGTTAAGGTGGACTCACAACTCGAACAGTGACAGCAACGAAGTACAAATGGGTTGCGGGCACATAATTTGACCGCCATGTTTTCGAAAATACTTGTTTACAACTACGTAAAGTACAGTGGCGTGCATGGGAGGGAAATTAATATATTTTATTTATCTTACGGACGCGTGGCATAACAGCTAATGAGAGGAGGTTAGGATGATTCTTTGGCGGAGTTTAGAACTGTTAACAGTTTTTTTTATCATTATGGGGGTATACATTTTTAGATGTTACATTGCCCAGGTAATATTGCTTTAAAAAATCATTGTAATTATCTACATAAGAGTTTCGCAATAAACCTACCCTATATAAAAGTACTAAACGATGTTTTCAAATTTCCTTAAATATATATATATATTTTTTACTTTTGCATAACCTATCATAACATACAATGATTTATGAAGAATGAAAAAAACATATTGCTTGCAGGCTGATGGTCAGCTGTCGCGGAAGAACCAAACTTAAAATATTTATTTCCTAACACAACAATATATGTTAATGCTCGCGAAAGCAACACACGAACCAATTGAACCAATCTCGCACAGATGGTGTGTACAGTCGTGCGCACGCCTGCTATGCACTCACTTATGTCTTGTAATTGTGAGCTCAGCTCAAATCTTCTTATGTTTTTTGGAATGGTTCTTGCAGAGTGAAGATTGATTTAAGGTAATAATGTTCGCAGGATTTCACGGCCATTGTCTGAAGTACCTAGCTTGGCTTGTGGGTTGTAACCTACCTACTAGTAGGTAGGTAACTGCTCTCTGATGATGGCGACTGCAATGTCGACCGAAACGTCGGTGAATTATTCGCCAAGGACACGGCTACAACCCAGAAGCCAAGCTACTTTGTTGATTTAAGGTGTTAGGCAGCCTACTGTCGTCATTGTGGCGTCACATCACCGGGGTCGCCTGTGCGTCTCTGTGTTGTCATTGTGTCATCATTGACTTCGTCCGTGTTGTCACAGTGTTGTATGTCTTTATTTATTGTTGCAACTGTCTTGTTGTTAGCCCACTGTGTCCGTGTCTGCTGTAACATTTTTCTAACTTGTTTCCAGCATGGAATTCTCCGTGCTGTCTATTTGTTTAATTTTTTGACATCTACTGATTTTATTTATTTTATGCGTGTTTGCACATTCATTATTTTTGGTCCGTTATTGAGATTTCTTATGACAAACATTGTAAGCAGCAAACATCTTCAATGAAATGTTTGTGCAATAGTGTCGCGCTCCACAGAGGTTGTACTCGCGCGCGAGTCCACTAGTTCCTCAGCACGCGCAGCGAGTGGGCTCTAGCAAGAGAGACGCCATCGCTGAGCATAGCGCTGGCTTAAAAGTGCACACGAAATTAAATAATTGTTCCATGGCTGTCAATATTTTATAATCTCCACTTTTACATTAAAGCCAAGTACGAGAAAAATATTATTACGAAATTAGTTAAAAATTCTTATTACGTTAAAAAGTAAAAAAAAATATTGTGTTCAGATGACAGCTGCCATGTTGTTTATAAGTTATCTTGTGTGAATGATAAAAATGTTTAATGGTTTTAGTTTTCCAAGACAAGGTGTAATTTAAATATTATTTTTCATGAGAATGTATTAGTTGTGAGCTAAGCTTAGCTGGCTGACAGTTTGTAACCGCATTTGCGTAATATTCATTATTTAAATGTCGTAGTGAAAACGAGGGCCTTTGGCTGTGTTCTAATAGTTTGATGTTGGAGAGTGAGGATTCGTATTGAAACACAGGTATAAAATCACTATGTCTATATTGGTCCTAGACTCCAGAAACGACAAGATACGAAGAGTTCCGTATTTGACTAGTACTCTTTGTTTAAAAGATGCGCTGTGATTGAAGCCATGACAAGCAGTTGTTCAGAAAATGAGGACTTACTGAGTAATTTTCACGTTTGGGCCTTTGAGGAGGTGGTTAGTCAGTCTGTGGAATCAGTGCTGTGATGATGGAGTAGCAGTGATTACATCGTTGGCGTTATCAAAGAGACTGCAACCTCGGAAATCAATATAAGTTGATATTATTATTACTTTTTGAAGTAATACTATTTTAATAACTCAACTGGAGTGATAGCGTAAGAAACTTATGTTCAACTAAGAAATCAACTCATAAGGATTTTACTAAAGAGAAAAAGATTAATAATTGCGGCTGTCAAGTGTAGATTGTAAAGCACGAAAGAAATAAAAATTTTTTTAAAATGTTTTGTTGGTATTTTTAAAGTTTTAAATATAATCCACATTTTTGTTTGTTTAAGGAAACATTCAAATACATTTATAACGGTGAAATGTTAATAGGCGTAAAGGTTTTTAAGATAAATACGTATTATTCGTTGTAATAATTTAATATTCTCACTCAAAACGAATGACATTTTGTACATTAAACTTTATAGAATGTAACCAATCCCCAGGGCACTTTAGATTTGCTGGGTTCGAGAGACCGACAGCGTAATGTGGAGGCATAAATATCTTTTGAAATATAATAGTTGATCTTAAAAAAATATAATACAACAATATCAAACCAAAAATACTTGCTACATAAGTCAGCGTATTTGTATATACAGTTAAAATTAAGAAAATTTAAATATTATTTATATTTATTAATTAACTGTAAGGTCTGTTTATACAATCTCATTATGTTTGTGTACTCGTACTCGTCGTATTAATTTCTTGTACTTGAGAACTTGACAACTCAAGAGGCAAGTCTTTAAACTCCGAATTGCGTTCGTGCTTGCAAGATCGCAAAAGACAGCTCTCCTTATGGTGGAAACAGTATGCAAGGGCAGTGCGCGAAAAGATTATATTCTAAGTGAGGGTGGATGTAACAACAATAATAAACATCATCTTATTTAAGTGGGGGTGGCAGAACTTTGGACGTGATATAAGTGATAGCGGAGATGGCAGAACAGTGAGCGTGATCTAAGTGAGGGTGAAGTGACAGAACAGTGGACGATATCAAAGTGAACGTGAAGAGGGCAGAACAGTGGGTATGACTTGTGAAGGTGAAGGTGGAAGAACAGAGGGCGTGATCAAAGTGAGGTCGGAAGTGGCAGACCCATGGACATAATCTAAGTGGTGGTGGAGGTTAAAGAACATTGGACGTGTGTGTGGATTTGATATAAGAGAGGGTAGTTTAGGCATATCAGTAGTTGTGATCTTTTGAGGGTGGAGGTGTCAGAACCATGGATGTGATCTAGTTGAGTGTAAAGGCGGCAGAATAGCAGACATGATTTTAGTTAAGAAGGAGGTGGTAGAACCGTGGACGAGTTCTAAGTTAGGGTTGAGGTGTCAGAACCGTAGAAGTGATCTAAGTGAGGGTAGAGGCGGCAGAACAGAGGACATGATCTAAGTGAGGGTGGAGGTGGCAGAACAAAGGGTGTGACCTGTGACCATGCAGGTGGCAAAACAACGGATGTGACCTGAGTGGGTGAGCCTCTTACCCCCTCCCTCTGGACGCAGAATCTCGGAGATATTTTACTTCAGATAATAATAAAACTAAGGGATTTTTTTTGTAATCGAGTGACAAGTTTGCTACAGTCCTACAGTGAATATGTGTGAAATTTCATCTGGATATATGTAAGCTGTGATCGGCGTTTTGTTTGGAGAAAATAATAATGAAACAAAAGACTGTTTAAAAACTCGATCATTTGGAGAAAAAAAAGTAGGAATATGGAAATAAGTTCTATTTAAAGAATAACTTATCCCAATTTTCGTGAAAAGACTAACTTAAAAATAATAATTTTCTAAAAATAATTAAAGATAACATCGTAGTAACAACGATTCTTTACATAAATTAAAAAAAAATGTAATTTTTTAACGAGAATTGCACGTATTCTTAGCTCGCTCCCGACTCAACTACTAGTTGCATGCCAGACGGGAACTCCGACTCCGACTGCTCTGGAAACTGCTAGGAGCAGCGCGAGTGTCGCCCTGCGGTCCGGCGCGAGGCAGACAAGCGCCCACCGGTCGTGACTCGTGATCAGCCTGGCGATCAGCCTGCCACAGGCGAGGCGACTGCCACTTCCTGCATTACCGACCGCCGTCACTGGAGCACAGATCTCGCATCCTCCTGTGGCGTGGACAGCGACCGCAACACGAGCACTCTGCGGTTAGGTATCTGCTATCCAACGAGTAGATCATCACAGCAGATTTTTCTTCCTAACCTTAGTTTAACACTTAATGTGTTTGCGAGAGCTCTAGGTAGGGAAGACTCTTAAGTACGTCTTAGGCCTAAGCCTATACACTCTAAATCATACAGGATGTTAGCTCAGCCATGGCAGCGAGTTTGGAGCCATGACTAACTCCCCTCAACTCCGGCTCTTTAATGCGAGGTGCGAGAATCTTCCACAAGCAAGCAGAAACAGAAGGCTGGGCCAGAAATAATGGTTGGACAGAGTAGGGAAGAGCCTACCATGCGGGGGGTTTGGGTGCTTCGACATTGCTGTCCGCGTTGGTTTTTTTTTTTGGGGGGGGGGGGGGGGGGGGGCTGGTTTTTTTCGGGGGGGGGGGGGCGACATTTTGTCTTTTCCGCCAGACTGCCAGCCTATCTTTACTTAATTTAGAAAGAGGGATAATCCGAGGAGCTGACGAGGACTTCGCCCGCCTTCGGAGACCCTCGACAATGTTCGGCGTTCGGGGATCTTCGGCTTGTACATTCGCGGACCTCCGGCATTGTCAGCTGGCATCCGTCATTTTATTTGTTGGCAGAGGCAGTCCTTGGTATAACTTCTTGATTTTTTATGCTTGGAAGAGATGTGCAACTTTTGTCCTAAAGAAAAAAAAACGCGAGTGTGTCTTTAGTACTCGCCAATGATGTGTAAACATCTAACCACGGTAACGAGCAAACTCATGTGTTGTCATGTTGTTCATGTTGCAAATAAACTTATAATACGAAACTCGGACACCAAATTTAACGTTTAAATGTTAAAAATAATGCTGAACTTGATAAATAAAAAAATATAAGAAATAGTCACTTTTCAAATAAAAAAAATTTCTCTATGCCTGAATCCTAAACGTTGATTGCCACCATCAATTCAATACAATTGCAGATAACAATTATCAGCACGAAATAACAGGAAATTTTAAACTATGAGACCCTTGAACCTTATTTTCGACAAGGAATTTTATTAGAATACTACCTATCTTGTTAAAATTACCTTAACAGTTAGTAATTAACTTTCCGCCCATGAATGAAGTTATACTTCTATGGAATTACTAAAATATTAACCTCATATATTTTGAAGCACTTATTATAACACTAAGAATATGTTTGTATTTTTGTTTCTACTCAAACGACTAAAATCAGTCTGTAAATACTTCCTACACATAAACCTTAACCTTATTGAGCTGATTCTACATCATTATGTAATAATGTAATTTTAGACCATTTTAAAAATTATTTCACTGAACAGATTTGAATCACGTCCTTTGAGGTTACCAAGCGTGCGTTCTACCGGTGTTCTACTAAACCTATTGGGAATTTAGAAGGAGAATGTGTATTATAATCACTGATCCCAGTTTTAAAATGTATTTTAAAACTAGTGATTTCTTTTTACTATGTATATTTTGGTTTACCAGATATATTCTAGATATACCAGATATATTTCATTTGGCACGCCAGCATGTTTCGTATGTCCCCTAATGTTTACTAATGTTTACGAAAGTGACTTTATACAGATTCATGTTACCACACGTGGGTCCGCCATCTTTGTGTCACGTTTCCGTTCATCAGCTTCCGTTACATTTTCACAATACTACTTCAACCAAATGCTGTACACCGATGGCTAGCTTCACGACGCTCAAAGCGCCTCGGCGGCCCAGCTGTGAGATCATTTCCTTCCGCCACGGCGATCCGAGTTGGATTCTTGGTGGCTTCCTCGCACTGCTTCCGTTGTAGCAGTGCATCTTTCACCATCTCTACTGAGCTCAGTGCTGACTAAATGTTGAGCCTTAATCTATTTCACCAAAACTAATTTTCAATCAAAAATTTCGAGAAAAAATAAACGGATTAGGTAGACATGTTTATAAACAGTATTTAAGAAAACTGAAAATATTCAAATTATTGTCATTATTTTTCTATATTATTCACGTTATTCTTACAAAAAATCACGATCAGAAACTATTTGGTTGGATCTATTTTGTTAATACTTGTAGAAGTTTTCCAAATTGAACTGATTGTGCAATCGATCGCATAGGTGACGTTTAAGAGGTGGTCACACAACATTTACCCAAAAATAAGATTTATTAACAATACGTTTTAAAATTTTCTGTTGTGTTTTTATTACAACGGATTAAAAATACAAACCTTTTTTGGGGTATGCATGATTTGAAAATTATTATTTAATATATATATTTTTATAATTTCAGAAAATCGCTAGTGTTTACAAATATGTTGTTTAATACAAAAACAAAAATGAAGGTATAACTTGAAAAACACCTCTAAACGAATGTTAGTTGCAACAAGGTTACAGCGCGGGGGCGGTCACAGGACTCGCCTCTCACTGCCACTTAGAGCTGCTCACAGTTTTCACTTGTGCGACTCACAGCCGCTAGTCACGTGCGATATGAGAGCCGCTTAGCTCTCCAGCACACGGCCTGATTCCGAGTGGCCAGGCAAATAAAAAAAAATACAAAGCAGTCATGAGGACTGCTGACAGAAGTGAAAACTTAAAACCATAAACAAACAGTTTTTCTTTATCTTTACCATTATTTTGTTCACTTATATCTTCATTGTAGAATCCGCTTCTACCGATCCTTCATAATCTTCTTTCAATTTTCTTTTTCTGTCGTCTGAAGACGTCTTTAAAGTTTTCCACACAGAATCGAGGATCTAAAAAAATATTAAAAATAGATATTTAGAGAGAATAACAATATAATGTACACTACAGTTTTTCCTAAACTTCAAATGATAGAATTAATAATAATAAATTAATAAACTATTATTAATATTAATAATAGAATTAAGAAAATGCAAATATAATTTGAAATAAGAAATAATAACTTTGTAAAATATAATTGCGTAACATAAGAAAATATTTTTTGTTAAAAATCAGAGACTGTTTCGCAATTTTTACGAAAAAATATCATCACACAACAATTTTTTTCATCACGTTAGTAAAATAACTCCTAAATTACTATAAATTACGCTTTGCATAGTAATTGTAGGTATTAAAAAAATAAATAATGATGTTCTTAATTTTTAGATTATATTGCTACAAAGACTCCGTTTTCTTCGTTATTCAAACTATATATCTATATGAGAATATTAATATATTTTATACTCACTTTTTACTGCACAGTAATCGTATACTTAAGATTTAAAAGCGCAATAAGTTATACTAATAGGAACAGATATGGTGTATCGTTAACACGTCATGTGATCATGTCGATGACGACTTACATGAATTTACTCCCTATCCAAACCTTCCCATAGAAGTTTTCACTTCAAAAATTCTTTTCGTTCTCACCATATACAGGCATTATCGCTCGTTGCTGTGCCACGTCTGCCTTCTCCAATGTCGTGACTCATATACACACAACGATTTTCTAACCGTCACCCAGGCTCGGATTTATGTTGCGTCTACTGTACACATCTGCCGGAGCCTGGTTCTTGATAGCTGGTCAGTGTCACACAACGTGTTGAATTGCAACACCATTCAGATTTAGCGAGTCATTGCCGAAGTATTTCGTGACAAAATAGCTGTTCGAACAATATTTTTCCTTTGTGCTGCAATATCTGGAGGACTTGTTTTCAACATGACGTGTGGATATTATAAGACAATTCAAGGGCATGCTAAGATCCCACCAAGAGACGCCAGCCAACACGGAGGCACACTTCCCTACTATAAACCACCATATCAAGTCATAGCACACTATATGTTCAGTATCTGCCCGCCGCGAGTAAACGAGATCATGCCTTAGACCTGCTTGAGCTCGAACATACTTGAGGAGACCAAGTCTCGCTGCCACCTGCCCTGGGACTGTGGTCTCGACACACTCAGCGTTGGCTGCCTTGTGATTCGGCCTCTCTCTGGTCACTGGCCAAATGGACAGAGAAGCCTAAGATGTACATCAAGCTCTGTCCCTGCCCAAACACGCCCGAATATTCACCTTCGGCCAACCTCGGGATTTGTTTTATTTCTGCGCAGGAAAAATGAATTCAAATATTAAAAGTGGTCGGTTAGGTTAGCTACATTAAAACACTTTAGAACACTATGGACGGTTAGTTAGGTTAGTATAGCTACATTAAAATAAACAGAGAAATATAAATATACTTATATAAATAAACCCGAGGTTGGCCAAAGGTGAATATTCTGGCGTGTTCGGGCAGGGACAGAACTTGGTGTACATCTTAGGCTTTCCTCGACAAAATACACACAATAAAAGATAATAACACTTGATTTTTGTTATGAACATTCACTGTTCACATTCCCGATTCGGCAAGTAAACACCGCATATATCATATAGCTTAAAGACGGGCAGAATATTATGTTCTATTGAAACTGTCAAAATGTTGTTTATAATTAGTATATTTGAGTAAGGATGCAAATAATTAATTTTTCAAGGCAATTTACCATAAGAAACGAAATGGAACTGTAATAATAAATAAACAAATAGTAATTAAACAAGAACTATTTTACAGGGATCCATAAACATATTTAAAATTTAGACTACCTATCAGGTTATCAGTAGAACTCTCTTCTCCCGCTCGGAGCGCTGATTGCGAGTCGCGCCAGGCACGGACCGTTGGGCGACGTGGAATACATAGTGACTGTGAATATTGTCATCCTCGTTCTTCGCAAATGCTAGTGAGCCGAGTCTTTATGTGCCGAATACTTTCCCCGAAAATAGGGTACGAGCTAACAGATCATAAAGTTATTTTTACGATTAATCTTATGTGTATGAATGGCGTCAAAGTACATGTAATCAAATGTGATATCTGCTGAACCTAAATTCCTAAATTTTATGAAAGATCACGTTAATTTTGATATCATTAAACAATAACCTTGAAAGTGGTTATCACCTTTCAAAATTATTTTTACTCGAACCAAATGATTTTTTTTCTTAACTGCCTTAAAGAGCCATTTTTCGGGAAAATGGTATGTCGGAAGATGTTTTATATAAAAAAAATTGTTTTATGAATTGCTGGTAAGCTTTTAAATATTTTCTCCATTTTAGGATAACCATACGTTAAGAATTTTAGGTTTCTTTATCCCATTGTTGACTATCTGAGAATGGTACACGAGATATGCGACAAAAGTTCAAATTAGACATTTATTGACAAAACCGCTCGATGGCACATGGTAACAAATACAAATCATTAGCTGTCATTAAACATATGGAATATTCGTGCGTTGTGGACTTACCGCACCAACTGACGACATCACAATGTCGTCCTTCACTATTCATCAGCTGTGAACACAAAAAATCTGGGCATCAACAATATCCATGAGTATGCACCCACACAAGAGAAACATTTTATAAAACATGTACCCGCGGGGATAAAATTCTTACTGGGCTTTTAATCCAATACATTAGTTAGAAAAATAACTAAGTTCTGTCTATCTTCTTTCATAGAAAATTAAAATATCAATGGTAAGCACGGAATAACTCTTTATTAAAATGTATGGGACTGACGATATACAACTCTGCTTAAAACACAACTCATAAACATTCTAAATCAACTATTATTTAAATTATTGACCACCGTAACTCAGATGTAGCTGTAAACATCGCCGAGTACGCGGTCCCTACTCGCCTCGCTCCGTGGTCGCTCGCCAGCTCTGGGCCGGACGTGTGGCTTCTCCGAGGGGCGGGGAACTCGCTCTCGTCCTTGGCTGCACAAGGACTCGTCTTCCCCCCAGCCCCGCGCCCGCAGCTAGTCGCACTGGCACCAACTCGCTGCTCTCGGGGCAAGCGAGTTGGCGCGCTGTCACACCCCGTCCTCTGTCGTTCAGCCCGAAAACCCTCGGCCCCTTCCTGACATGTTAGCTTGCTCCTGCTCCTACTCGCTGGACGAGTGTTGCTCGCTCGTCCGAGGACTCCAACCAGCCACTTAAGTCCTCCTGCCGCGCCCCTACCGTCACCTTTCTCACCGTTTCTCGCCGAGCGAGTATTCAGGACCCTGGTACTGGTGACGTCAATGCCAACATTTCGGTTGTGATACCTAGCGACAGAGCTTATCCCTATGATGACGCGACCCTTCGGTTGGTCGCAGGTTGTCTCGTATTGGCGGTGCGGTGTCTGGGAGTCATCGGTCATGGTCTCTCTCGGTTCTGCGAAACTGGAGTGTATCTAACCGTCCAGGGCAATGACCGTTATGAACCAGAATATTCTTCATTCCGCTCATCCAGAATGCATAACAACTTAGCGGAACTTCCGGTGCTTAATAACAATCACTTCTGGTGCCACGTAACAGTCAAATGAACGAGAACTTTCTTATTTGGCCTCGCTCAAGCTTCGCAGGTCGCCTGACCAACAAGCGAGTTGTTGAGTCTCCCTTGGAATGGGAAGTACAGCGGGTTGCGTCCTTCAGGGATGCGACGAAACACACCTCTTGTGTCGCGTTTAAAAGGCGTAACGGGTGAAAGGAGAAAACCCGTTACTCCATTGTCCCAGGAAAATGCTTCCAAACCGACAGTATCAGCAAGAAAGAAAATGGTACTGCGAGTGAAACTTAAAATTGAATTGGTCTTGGAAAAGCACAGCCTTTGATAATGATGTTTCTTCTTCAAAATCGTTCGTGATCATCCATAGTCAACTATAAAAATCATTATTTTTATTATTGTCTATTTTTATTCATCTACATATGGTTAACATTTGTCATCATACGTCACACGGTCACTCATCAACGCTCATAATCATTTAATCGTCTTCATCCAGTTACTCCCTCTAACTGATCGCACACTGTCACTTGTTGATAATGCCGGTGCCATCGCCGACGAGAGGGGCTCAGATTACTCTCTCCGATAGCCATCAGCAACCCCTGATTGCAATGCGCGGCGCGCACCAGCTGCGCGAGGGCTAGTTACGTCACGTGCTCGCAAGATGGCGACACCCGCGCCTCTGACGGTTATGACACCCGCAGAAGGCGCGTGCCGCCACGACCGGCCTTCCTGTTGCGCGCTGCACTTCCCGTCCATCGCGCCTTTCATGTGGGCCATTGGGTTCATGTACAACTGTACCTTCGGTACCTCCAATAGAAGGATGTGTTTATGCCGGTCTGTTTGCACAGGACGGGCACAAGCACAGACCACTCTGTTCTCAGGCACAATAATTATGAACTGTTCTACTCACAAACACTGGCAAAACCCTCTTAACTATTTTATATAAAAACAAAAGATACTTAATTTTGAATTTACACTGGAGGACTTCCTCAACAAGAGACAGATACTTCGTGCAAGCAGCACAAAAGCTATAAACGGCTTGCCAAAAATCCACAAGCCACAAGTACCTCTCCGCCCTACAGTAAGTGCTACAAACTCCAAGACCCATGCTCTGGCCAGGTACATTAACAACCTGCTGAAACAAGTTATTTCACAACCGGAATAATTTATTAGAGACTCAAGTAATTTACAGAAATCCTTCAAAAATCTAGCTAGAAGGATATTATCTACTGGTAAATTTCGACGTGGAACCCCTCTTCACTATAGTTTCAGTGAATGATGCCAAATAAATAATAAGAAAGAATTTACCCTACTCAGAACCAAACCGAGATATAATAAAACTAATGGAATATTGGGTGACCTTAATATTCTCTTTTTGCCAAGTCTAGTATTTTTCCCAAAATGAAGAAGCTGCGATTGGTTCACCAATGTCACCACTTCTGGCCAACACATATAAGGCACACCTCGAGACAAGGGCTATCCAAGAAAAAAATACCAATCCAAATGCTGGCATTGTTATGGAGATGACATTTATGTAATGTGTCCCGCGAGTGCTGTACATTGACACAGTGCTTGGAACACCTGAACCACCAGCATGGTGGCATCAAGTTATTCATAGAGAATGAAGGCACACTTCTTTTAATTTGTTGTTCTGGTCAGTATAAGTGGAAGTACACTAACACAAAAAATATACAGAAAACCCACAAACACAGACAGGTACCTATATGCAGAATCCCAATATCTTTCAGCCCATAAAAAAGTTAAAAATTAAATACAGGTTGTCCATAAAAGAACAGTTTAATTAACACTATTTTTTAACAAATCATATATCAAATTGAAGGTAAACTAACTTATTCGGTTTAAGCGCCGACAGGCGAAAACACAGCAGTAGTACCAAGGATTTGCATGGTATAATACGTAAAAAAACATTTCGTCATAACAGTCGTAGCCTCCGAAGAAATAAAATTGTTCCAGATAGCCCAAATCACAAACAGCTCAATTTCTACCCATATATAAACAGGCCATAGAATATTGTAAGGAGGCCTCCGATGACTTTCCTTCGGTACAAACTCGGTAACTGTGGAAAACAAGCCAAGTGTTTTGACAGTAGCAATGGTAAATGTTTGCGTGAATGAAATATAAATATTGTGAGTTATACAATCTAGCATACGCTAGATTTCCGTTAACACGCCACGAGTAAAAATCAATCTTATGTAAAAGCACACTTATTTTACACACTTGTTAATATAACACAGAACATTTGGGACGAATCCAACCAAAACCAAACTTCAGAATGTCTGGAAGTGTATTATAGCTAATGACTGCATAACGACAAGAGAAAGTCAGTTGTATCCTGGTGGCCATTGCAGCCTGAAATGTTTTTGGACTCATTTATTATAGTATTTGGTTCTTGTTTTGACCAGATGGCGGGGCTTTTAGTTTGTTAATGGCTGCGGCGATGTATGGATCACCTAGTTTGTCTCATCTGGTGCCTAAGACGTGTAAATACCTGTTCTTGTAAACTCGATGGCATCTTTACCGTCTTTAACGTCGAACTCGATGGAATTTGTACCATCGTCTATGGGAACCCTGACGTCAGCGTCGACGATGGTGACGCAGATCCCTTTGGCAACGTCGACAAAAACACTAGAGGAGACTTCAACAGTCGAGGTACCACCAGCAGAAGAGAGTTTAATGACTACAGTGCTGGCTGCAGAGGAAACCTCGATGGAGACTTCAATGGTTGGTGATACGTCAACAACTATCGAGCATCGATGTCGTTACTGTGACAAGATTTTCTCGAACAACAACAATGCTCGGCGACACGAGAAGAGAGAATGTGCTAAGAATCTTTCACTCAAAATGTTAAGCTGTAACCAATGTCGCAAGCAATTTGCAAGAAATGATACGTTGAAAAGACACTTGAAGACACGCAAAGGCCCTGCTGTCCGTCAGAAAGTAAAGGTTTTGCTACGACAGCGATTGATTGATTCGCTTAAGATAACACCGGGAATTGGTACAACTGCAGCAACATCATTATCCGGTTCGGGCTTAAAGGATCGTCTTCGACGGCTAGACAACCTTGCGGCTACTGCGATATGTCGTTCGCATTTTCCCATGATGCACGAAGACACGAGCGGAGTAAATGCACGAAGAATCCATCTCATATTTAATTTCGCTGCGATAAGTGTCCTGTTTGGTTTACTCGTATTGACAGTTTGAGACAGCATGCCAAAAAAAATGTAAAAGTGAAATCCACGTGCTTATCGATGAATAACCTTCAGATATTTCGACTCCTCGCTTTATATTGGAGACTCGTATGCGCACAAGCACAAAAACCGATGTTCAGCAACAGAATGTGATGAGGCCTGGATCTGAATCTAAGCCTAAGACTGTGCTCGGTTGGTTACAGGTAAATGATAACGGATGTGAAATTTGCATTTCGTGGAACGTTGAAAGACTACTATTATCTAAATACGTTTAGTAAGTCGAAAGACATTTGTACTTTTCTTGACAATATCAGGCAGAACGTTATCAATCAGCTTACTGATGGAGTAGCTACAGCTGACCTTTAAAACATAACTTGTTGTTGGACTGTGTATATGACAAACCATATACATTCCAGGAAAAAGTGAAGAAGTGTGCATTCAAGACAGTGAATACTCCCATTTACAAATCCGAAGATGTGAAGCAGTCTGTTAAACACAGTATCTAGAAACTCTGGCAGGCTGAAAAAGACTATGTGGGCAAAGGATTTGGCTGGTATTTGTCTTCATTAAACCGATTGGAGCTAAGAGTTAGTCATTTCAAGCCAATGAAGAACTAAATGTTTATAAGATTGCTTACTTTAGCAAGTGTTCCTGTAGTGGAATAGTAATTATGTAATAAATTGTATTTGTAAAAAAAGGTTTTTTTTTCGAACCTGTCACTTTTATGTTACAGTGATATGATATTTAATTATTTTTTGCATTGATAAATGATCGAACCGAGAAAGGAAACCGATCGAATAAATTAGTAAATTAATGAGTGATATTTTTGATGATTTTTAGAATCTTCCCAAAATTCTAAGTTAATATTTAAGAATTTTCAAGATGGCGGTCATATCGGCTTATATGAGGCTGGTATACGAGGAAGTTAAGTTACTTTTAAGATTTTTAACATGATTTATTAATTTATGTATTTTTTACTTAAAATTAAAATATTTTGCATTGCCCAGGGATCGAACCAAGGACAGGAACTAAGCGAATAAATTAGTATATTAAATGTATATTTATTCAAGGAATTGTGGATTTTAATAACTTATAGGTAAATAATTACGAATTTCCAAGATGGCATCCAAATTACAAAATTGCGAGCACCACAGTAATAATAAATGATTACTGCACTCTAGCACGTAAAAATTAAACTAACATGCCGGTAGCGCACTCTAGCAGACACAATCAAGATGGCGGCTTCCTGCTAACAGAAAAAAGATGGCGGGCATGACGACATACTGTCGATATATATACACACACACCTCGACATTAGTTGTGGGAGGTCAGTCAGCCAGCGGCTTCCGTGGAGGAAGGATCTGTCTTCATATTTATTTTGCCCTCACCGGTTTCGAACCAAGGACTCCATGATGTAAGTACATTTTTGAAAACATTTTTATTTATTTAATTTTTTATAAATTTTTAATTTTATCGATTTTTTCTGATAATTACTTATTTTAGAGATGGCTGCCGTAACGAAAATTGCAGCGATCTAGAATCTAATATGGTGGCCTTAACGAATCTCGAATCAGTGACGTCAAACACATCCAAGATAGTGGCAGTAACGAAATGTGCAACATTTATCGAATCCTAGATGGTGAACACTACGAAATGTGCAACAGTGTTTTTAAATTATATTTTATTAAAATTGAATTAATTTTTTTTCTAATTTTAAAATTTTTCCCTATTTTCTAGCAAAAATTACAGATTTTCAAGATGAGGCCGTAACGACAATTGAAGCAGTTACCTCATAATTTTAAATGGCTCCCATGTCGTCTTAATTGTCAAGGCCATGCCCTCAGAGACTTAGGGAGGCCTGTAGATATGGATTCTTATTATGCCTCATTACAGACTTTTCGAGACTGTGGCATTTTTGAAGTATGAAACGGGAAATTTTCTCTAAAAACAGGAATTTTTCCCTCAAAATAACATATTTTATTTTCCAATTTTTTGATTAAATTTTTTTTCTTCTTCATGAAACTGGAAATTTTGGCGGATTTTGGCGAATTATGGGGCAAATGTGGGCAATTTTTGGGTAATTTTTGGCGTCAATGTTAATGACATCCAAGATGGCCGTCGTGACGTCAGAGCAGTCGGTCATTGACCCCTTCCTCAATCCTCAGTTTGAAGCCTGTACACTAGTAAGCACATTCGACATAAAAGAAGCACATTCGACACAAAAGAAGCACATTTGACAAATATGAAGCACAGTAAAAAAGGAAGCAAATTAATAAAGTAAGCACATTTAAAAAGAAAGTACTTTTAACGAAAAGGACGCGCATTTGGAAGAAAATTAAACTTGGTATGATACGATCTCGACGCAGGGATACGATCTCATCACAAGGATACGTTCTCTTCACAGGGATACAATCTCGCCACTGGAATAAGATCTCGACATAGGAATACGATATCGCTACAGGGATACGATCGTAACAACGATACTACCTCGTCACAGGGATACGATCGCACCACAGGGATACGATTTCGCCACAGGGCTACGATTTCGTCACAAGGACACCTTCTCGACACAGGGATTCAATCTCTCCATAGGGATACTATTTCTCCACAGGGATACAATCTCATTACATGGATACGATCTCATAACAGGGAAACGATACTACAGACTTGAGTACGCGCATTTAACGAAAAGGACGTAAATGTGCACGAACATTCAACTCATTAGGATGCGATCGCCGATTTACGGTCGGCTACAATGCCTCCAACGGTCTTTGGCTCCAACTGCTCCAGTGACATTTGACTACAAGACTACTAGGTTACATGGCTACAAAACTACAAGTCTACGAGGCTACAACTACTTCAACGACATTTGGCTACAAGACAAGACTGCGAGGCTACGAGGCACGCAAATCTTCGACAGTTTCTTACAAAATCCATTGCTGATTCCTTCCTACGAAATTCTTTATTTTAAATTGGTCGTTTGTTGTTAATTATGTTCCATGTTGACGAGATGTAACTTTTAATTCGTTCAAAACAAAGAAACGAATGAATAGACCATCTTGCAGAACCAAAAATCAGTTACTTTCAAATATAATAAGTTTATTGTTTTATATCACGTTTAGGTCTCTCGCCAACTTATATGAACTTTTATACACAAAGTTGCAGCCTCTCTTATTCTACAGAGCTTATCCATGGTATTTTGGACATCTAACGATCATTTCATAGCTAACTCGATGAGCATGATTCAGTAAACATCTTGAAGCTGGGAAATCTCAAACTACGTAGCTTCGGGAAGTCTGAAGCTATGAAAAGGCCGCAGCACACGCCTGATAGTAAACCACCCGCGTTGCATGTATGAGTAGCGGGCTGCGTGTCTTCAGGCCCTCCGCCTTCAGTTTGACTGGTTCAGCAGGAGTGTACATATACCAGAACCGGAGCCTGTTACATATCATTATTTATTATTATCCCTTATGCGTTTTTTTCGCTGAGACTATGAAATCGTTAGAAAAAATAACTTTCACTTGGGAGTATGGAACAATTTCTCATCTATCTTTTTAATAATAATTTTTAACATTACACTATGTGTAAGGCGTTGAAGTAGTAAATAATGTAGAAAATTAAATATTTGTAAAATAATTTGCAAAAAAAATTTAAGAGATCTTTTTACTTTTATTTTTACTTGACAGGTATTATAACGAACTTTAGGCATTTTTTTAAACTAATGTTCGTGGAACAGTGCAAATTTTAGACACTTTCGCCTAGTTGAAAAAAAAGTTGTACCCTGGCAGCCATTCCAGCCTAAAACCTATTCAAATGTGATGTTTATTACCTGGAAAAAAATTTACACCAAAATTTTAAATTAAATTAAAATAATAAGTTATAAAAATATGTATTTATTCAGGAGGCAAATTTATGTTTTGCCTGATTCGTAAGAAGTTTGAATGAATCAATATCAGATTATGCATTGATTTATCTGAAACAACTAGAGCAAATTATACATGAAGGTTGGTTCCAAAAGCGTTTGTGCTTGATGGATGTAATTACTGGAGCGCTCTGCTAGCGAACAGAGACGACGAGGGGCGGTAGGCTGATAGTCATTTTGCATCCAACCCTCGATACTGGATACTCACGCATACTGGATCACGCATTGTGTGAAGAACTGTAAGTTCTTGGGGTTAGAAGAACCGTGCTTGATTTTTTTTTTTAGTTTCAGCCAACTTTCACTTTATAAAATCACTCTCTAAAACACGAGGCTTCTTTTTTGTGAGGTTTGGCAAAGAGGTCTAAGATTTATGGATCTTTAAAAAATCCTTCAAAAACAATGATTATGGTTACAAACTGAGCAGAATATGGATAAATTATTTGATAAACTATAAAACCAATCATCAAATTATTGTTCCCATCTGCCCAGTTAGCCTAGCCAACCCGAAGAATAAAGTCACTGATTTTCCAGCAACACCGACAAATCACAGAAGCCCATATCATATTGGCCAAACTATCCAAAAACAACTAGGAAGAAACTTCTGATAAGCCCACATATGAAGCCAATCAGGAAACATATATATCCCAGACAAGATTACATTAAAACAAGTGTACAAGACCTCAGTAGGATGCTACTCTGATGATGGCGATTGCAATATCGACCGAAACTTTGGTGAAACCTTTGCCCTCGCCGCGGCTAAACACTACAAATCAAGAAACTTCAAGCAATGGCCGTGGGAGCCCGAGATCTTTATTTTATAAACATATTTATAACTTAAATAAACTCATGTATTATAAAAGACCATGTGCTTAACAAGTATTATTTTTTGTTTTCGATGGATTGCCTGGAATGTCCAAACAAACTGAAGAATATTTTTAACTGATAACCACTCATGAAAAATGAATTTTTAATATATGCAGGATCCAGTTTTTTTTTGTGTTTGTGAACCATTATTCTATAGTTAATGCGGGTATCTAGTCATGTCAGTGCCACGTGTAATTTATCGTTGTTGAGAGGGAGTGAAAAGGGGAAGGTGGAGTTTACCAAACCAAATAATAATTGTTATCTAATTAAGAGCTCTGCCAGCTCCTAGTTTTGATTAAGGTGGAGAAATGGCGCTGCCACGCCAGAGTTCCAATATAAGCTTGATTTAACACACTCTGGGTCCATTGAGATGAGATAAAACCTTTCCTCAAAATGTATGTAGATTACACGCACTTTAAGTAACACTTGAACTTTTGTAAACAACGAAGGCTGTTGCATGCGACTGTGACCATGTAACTGCAGGCTAGCTGGCAGAGTGTTGTTCAGCTGTATCTGCTACAACCAACAACACTCCCCTCAGTCATAGCTTTGATTAGGTCATCGTCACTGAGGTTTGAGAGCTCGGCTACATCGAGGTTATCAGAGTCGATGGAAGGTGATGAGAGGCAGTTGAGCAGTGCCATACTTAATGACTGGGTGAGGGTACTGGTACACCCCGATAAAACCCACATTCTCACAGCAACGTCCGCCACGTCTCCATATTGCGGAAACTGCGGGCTGGACGCTGGGTCGCCGTGGTCGGAGGCGAGCGAGGCAGCGACTAGGCAGCTGGTAGTGGCATACTTTCGTTACATGTTTAGAAGAAAGAAACATTGTTCAGTGTTATGTGTTACACGATTAGTTAAATAAAATAATTACAAATATGTTCGTTATGTTATGAGGAAGATTGTGAAAAAATCTCACATCTTCCAGATAGCGTAATTACGGGATGGTGCAGTGTGCTCTTGTTGTCAGGGCCGGTGCAAGGTAAATTGGCACCCTAGGCGAAAAACCTTAAAGCCACCCCCCCCCACCCCCCCCCCCAAAGACACCCTAAAAAAAATGTCCTTACCTCAAAATACATCACGTTAGCCTAAGATTTTGTCAACAATCAAATGTAAGCAGGCTTGTGTTTTTTATTACTTTTTTACTTATTACAAATCATAAACAGGTCTCCGTGGACTTTAAATAATTACTTATATCAATATAAACATTCCAAACTGTTACAAAAAATCCAATTTTCATCTAGTTTCAATAATCGTTAAACATATATTATGCCAGCTGTTATGTGTCGTGCTGCGACGCCCCCAGCCACTTGGCAACCCTAGGCGGTTGCCTAGTTCGCCTGTATGGACGCGCCAGCCCATGCTTGTTGTTGCTGTGGAAGGAAAGTGAAACCGAGGACGTGTGTAACAGAGGGTGGTGACGGGTGTTGCAGGCGACATGGAGCGGCAGGCGACAGTGCGGCTGGCGCACGCGCACAAGCAGTACGGCGCGGTGCAGGTGCTGCGGGATCTCAGCATGGCGGTGCAGCAGGGCACCATGTGAGCACCTTCGGCCGCGGCCAACCAGGGACTGGCCTCGCGCCCGCTCGCTCGCCGAGGTCACCTGGCGCCATTGTCTCGCGCGGCAAACAAGCCTCTGTTTACTAATGGCGTTCCAATACCACTGGGCGTGAAGTCGCGCTTCGGCATGACGCGAAACCAAGTTAGGGATGCTATTTAACTGTAGGGTAGGTTACTTGCTCACCATGTACGGAACCTGGACGTTACCATCCGCGTGTCTGTGACTGCAGACAACCTGAACAGCACTGACGACATATTAAGCGTCTCTCAAGTAAATGTTAATTGGATTTCCCAATAATTCATATATATGGTAATATTATTAAAAATTTGACTTTGTTAGGAAAACCGATCTGCGCTAGTTTTTTTTTTTTAATTTTTTTTTTTTTAGCGATTATCTACAATTTATATTTATCTCTGAAAAATCGTTAGGTTCTAGTATTATAATTAATAATTATTATATTAAATAATATTTTTTATTTGTGTTCACCCTTTAACCATCCAGAAAAACTATGTATGTTGGATTTCTGCCTCGACTTCGTGAAGGTTCTGTACGCACCGCAGCCTGAGCTAGTGAAGGGTCAGCTAGTTAGAAGCATTAGCGGACCATTTGTGTCCCCGTTTAGCTGCTTTAATGTTATTTCGTGTCGCGTTAGAACATTAGTTGACGTATGTGAGATTTGTGTCAGCAACGTCACAGCTTAAACCAATATCAATTGACAATTATAAATCACAAGTAGTAGATTGCAGGCATAGGAACTCTGAAAGTTGAATCACGTCACAGTGGTAGTGCTTACCAAAGTTTTTGTTTCTGCACTGCAGCAGGCTTCTTCATGGCTGAAAATAAACTCTAGTCATGCGGAATCCAGTGTGGCCGCAGTGGCACTGCATCCATATAGAATAAGCACATGCGATTTCTCATTGACTAAAGCCTGTGACGTCTGAACATCACTTGACCTGACCTTAGCTGTGACAGTTCTAGAGACCGCGGAACTGCAGGCTAGCTGGCAGAGTGTTGTTCAGCTGTATCTGCTACAACCAACAACACTCCCCTCAGTCATAGCTTTGATTAGGTCATCGTCACTGAGGTTTGAGAGCTCGGCTACATCGAGGTTATCAGAGTCGATGGAAGGTGATGAGAGGCAGTTGAGCAGTGCCATACTTAATGACTGGGTGAGGGTACTGGTACACCCCGATAAAACCTACCACCTCACAGCAACGTCCGTCACGTCTCCATCTTGCGGAAACTGCGGGCTGGACCCCGGGTTGCCGTGGTCAGAGGCGAGCGAGGAAGCGACCAGACAGCTGGTAGTGGCGCATAATTACGTTACATGTTTAGAAGAAAGAAACTTTGTTTAGTGTTATGTGTTACATAATTAGTTAAATAAAAGAATTACAAATATGTTTGTTATTACGGAAGGAAGATTTAAAAAAATCTAGTATTTTCCAGATACATTTGCGAGGCCAATGCTGCCGCGACCAGACACGTCTGGACCTGACAGGAGACGCCAGTCCCGAGCATTCACGTTACTTCTCATTCAGCCCAGTGTTCTCACATCGTAGGATCTGTCCCGTTTAGAGGGATTATCATGAAACAAGAACTTACTATTGGGACAAAAATTACATTTCACATATCTGGCATTTAGTGTTTCATTTCAAAAATCCCCCATTGTTTTTGTTAGAAAGATTCGAACTGAGTACTATATCGGCATATATGTTTTAACACAACCACCTATCGGATACATCACTTCAACAGTATTGACTATTTTTAAAGAGTCATTTGAATGATAGAAAAGCACAGAGACTCACATACACTTCTGAATACGATATATTTCCATTTACGGGAGGAAAAATGTTTTAGTTATTTTAGTAAAAACCTACAAATTTTCAAGCCATGATAAATTTTACAGCTATGTGGGAAATTTCTGAATTCCAATAGAAGGACTGACAATACCGATCAAGTAGCCGGTGATCACTGGCTGCATAGAGTGTTAGATACATAAACTGGTGGCAGTTAATGTAACGAAGGGCATATAAATGAAACAGTGCATGCCTATGAATTGATATATGAAACAAAGGACAAGAACATAAGGAACTCCCCAAATGTTTCTCGTTTACACATACCAGCTTAGACGTATAAATTATTTTTTTCCAGTAACATACTGTATAACAACACTTAAGATTCAGAACTCAGATCTAAAACCACAAGCTTTGATCACGTGGTCACCAAAGGATCAACGCAAAATACATAACTCAGAAAGCAGATCTAATTGTAGAAGCTACCGTTTAAACCTTGTTGTTTAACGTGCCGAAACCGATGAAGTACGTGTTTCCATTCTGAGTTGACCCTCCATCGACACAACACGGACTCCCTAGAGCCATCGGGAAACGGATATGCCATTTTCATGAAACCCAAAAGTGCTTGAAGAGAAGGTACAATGAGAGGCTGAGGCAACTCATAACAGCATCACCTCCACCCGTTCCCCCTTTACCATTAGACTAACCTGTGGCTGACTCAAGAAATTCCCTGTTCCAAAATTACCACAAGGTGCTCAACCAAGTACATCACATCTCTGACAACCCAGAGAGCCTGTGATCTGGCCAAAGTGCATCCAACCTCTACTAGCTGTCCAGGCTAGTACTGGAGCAGTTTCGCCACTCACTGCATCAGATCTTTACAGGACCAGGGGCCCCCCGATCTTCTCCGAGCGATAAGAGCACCACTGTGAAGTTCGAAACCGACACGAATCTGATCTTAGGCCTACAGAGAAAACATCAAGGGATCCATTCACATCAAGGATCATCCCGCACTACTACCAACTTTTAGTGGCGCTTGTGGGTTTCAGACTGTTCGCTTCGACTAGAACTAACCGTCAGTGCCGTTGTCAGATATGCCAGGCACCTCGTCATGCCTCGGATCCTCCTCCAGTAGGCTACTTGTGCCTCGGCTCAAGGGTTTACAGCCGATTACGAACCTTGTGCGCCTGACCCTGTTAAAGTGTTCTCAGTTCTCTCCTTTCCCCACTAACTAGCCTTTGACTCTTTATGGTCAGACAGGTTTTTGGGACCCGACGACCACCAGGGCTCAGTAGTTAAACCCTCAGAAAGGTTTCTATCGCATCTGCTGTTGCTCGCAGATCCAGCCTATTCGCCATTTCTGGTCTCCATTCAGGCAACTGAGGATGCCTGAGGCAGTGTTTCGCCCGGCAGAGTCCTCTTTGGTAAACACTACCGGTGCCACAAGAAGTCAGAAGATTGCCATGGGTTCCGAAAAGCTATGTATTCGCTTCATGCGCCCTTTCTGGGAACCTGTTGGATCGTGTCTCAGATAACTAGAGTCGGCAACAGCTCAGCTCCAACACCTCAAACGAGAGTCACCTTCTTCCGCAGGGGTCTGACCCACTCCCGGAAGAAAGTAGATACTGTGGCATGTTCTTGTTTGGCGGCTTACTAGGTCAGGTAGTTATTAATCCGTTTTTTTTTCTATTCATGTAATCGCCCCTTAATAGCCACCACACAAGAAGTGCGACAGTATTCAGCTTTCTGAGTTGTTTCTTTTGAGTTGAGCCTTTGGTGACCATAGGTTCAAAGCTTGTGCTTTTAGATCGAAGTTTTGAATCTGAGAAGTTATTATGCAATATGTTAATAGAAAAAATAAAATTATATGTCTACGTCAGTATGTGTAATATTAAAAAAAATTGGGGAGTTCCTTATGTTCTTGTCCTTTGTATCATACACCACCTCATAGGCAAGCACTGATTCAATCATATGCCGTTCGTTACATTTATCTCCCACCAGTTTACCTATACATATACTCACTGAAAATCCAGTCCAGTGCATTAAGTCACGTCTAGTCCAGTTCGGTTTTAGGCGTGAATTAGCTTGGATGTAATTAAATATTTTCACCACAAATTTATTAATTCTAACTGTTGGTAAGCACCAGTTCCCAACGAGAAAATTCAGACAAGTTTAAAGTGTAAAAGGCATGAATCGCTAAAGTTTTCTTTACATTTGTAACATAATACAGACTTAAAATTAACAACAGTAGGTACTGGTGAATATTAAGTTGAGAGGAAGATGTGACAGTTTTTGGAAATTTGATTTTTATTCTTAAGCTTATTTTCAGATAAAATTAAAAAAACATAGCACATCAATAGGTAGGCTGCCCGAGGTTTAAAAAAATAGTAAAAATATTATGTTTAAATGCTTGAAGAATCACATATGTTGCAATAATACAATAGTAGAAATTTAACATTCTCAAAAATCTATTCAATATCATTTTATACAAGTAAATAGAAGGTTATAGCAAATCCGTCAGTAAAGAATAATGGTGAATATGTTACACTTGAAGTAGCCAAGTGTCACTCGTATGTGTACAGCGTATAGCGCAGGAATTAAGGACGACTTGTGTCTGTGCCGCAGCTACGGACTGCTGGGCGCCAGTGGCTGTGGGAAGACAACTCTGCTGAGCTGCATCGTGGGCAGACTGCAGCTGGACTCGGGGCACATACAAGTGCTGGGTGGTCAGCCTGGCTCCAAGTACAGTGGTGTACCTGGTACCCGCGTCGGGTACATGCCTCAGGTGAGTCCTCCCTTGTCTCTACAAGACTGCTGCTAGGAGGCCGGCCTTACTCCAGGTACAGTGGTGTACCTGGTACCCGCGTCGGGTACATGCCCCAGGTGAGTCCTCCCTTGTCTCTACAAGACTGCTACTGGGATGTCAGCTTCTGTGTCTGCTTCATTGGTGAGACCCAGACTGTCAGGAAGTACCCTTTTCCTGCCTGTGGATCACCAGTCGAGGAGAATACAGATGTGTGCTCTCTGGGGGTCACCAGACATGAGGTGATGGATGACCGACGAATCCTGCCTGGACTGGACTGGACTGCATTATGGTCGTCCAAATGTTAAGATGTAGTACTATGCTGGTACCTTACTAAGGCAGTTGAAATTGTTTTTAGGCATTGCGACAAGCTAGTCTTCAACAAAAGCGGAAGCTGCTCGGTGTATGTGAAGTTTGAGCTTTACAAGAAGCCCAACAAAATAGGGCTCTAAGATGACAAGAAACGATATGCATAATTTTGTGCAGCTGGAAGTGTTAGCATCTAAAGAGTCTTTGTGGAGGGTCACAGACCCTATTGCTTGAGGTGGTAGAGGGTAATTTTTTTCCAATCAGACACAGCACAGCAAACACTCTAAATGAGAAATGTCCTTAGGATTCATTATTTCAACTGAACCTGGGAAACTCTTGCATTGTTAATGCTTGTATAGAGGGGGAAGATTTCCCAAGCCTGGCAAAGGTTTAAGGGCCACTGAACGATACAAATAACCTTTATCAAGACCAATTACTGGCAGTTGATTCCCCATTTACTTTCTCAAGAAAAGTACGGGAGGAGGTTTGGAGAAGTAATTTTTCTGGAATATATAACGTAATGTATGTTATATAAAGAATATTCGAGAGTTGCCCTTATGGTAGCACTACCACATTGTTTACATGGTAAGTAGAAAACCGCGAGGAAGTTGCAGTTCTGTTGTCTGTGCAGGAAACGGCGCTGTTTCCCGAGCTGTCCATCAGGGAGACGATGTTGTACTTCGGTTGGATCTGCGACATGAGCACGCCGCAGGTGGAAGATCGCCTGGAATTCCTGCTGCACTTCTTAGATTTGCCAGATGCCGACCGTGTCGTCAAAAAGCTGAGGTGAGCGCTCTCAGACAGGCTGCAGCAGTCAGGTTCTGGGCTCGTAGGCTCTCGACCCTTTCTAGTTACCAAAGATCTCTCCCCAACTTAGCCCTTTGGCATACCCCTGGAAAACCAGCTGCACTTCCTGGACCTAATGCACATAAACTCCATCTTCAAGAAGCTGAGGCCAAGCTGCAGATATCTGGCTCTAGACTCGGCTTTGAACACCAACTTGTTGCCAGTGAACTGCCTTCCCTGAAACCCCTTTGCCATACTCCTAGACTTCTATCTGCACATCCTGAGTTTGCCACATGACGACCATGTGGTCAATAAGCTGTAGTGAGCGCTCTTAGCAGACTACAGAAGTCTGGCTATAAGCTCGTAGGCCTTTTATCTCACCTTGTTGTAAGGCCAGTGTGCCCTCTGAGCCCTTTGCAATACGCCTGGACTTCCTGGACGTGCAGCATGATGAATGCATCATCAAGAAGTTGAGGTGCGCGCTCTCTGGCCTGGTATGCTATCCACCCCACCTTGTTGCCAGTGAACTGTTATTTCTGAGCTTTTTTGGTATACCCTAGACTTACTTCTGCACTTTTTGGACCTACCGCAAGCCAACCGCATCCAGGGCCGTCGAGAAGCGGGGAGGGAGGGCTAACAATCTACGGGGCCCAGACACGAGAGAGTCCCGAGCATTAGAGGGGCCCGGTCACATATCAAAACTTTCCAGTGCGTGGTTTTACCCTGATGTTGGGACGAAAATTACAAGTCTGTAAATCAGAAGTTATGTGATATGCCTATATAACATTTACAGCCCTGGCCCCTGTACTTTTGTACAAGAAAATATGCCTGGAAGAAAGTTCTGATAACCAACAAAAAATATCTTTAAGATATTTTGTTTCATTTTAGAATAGGAGGAGTTTTGGTTATCGCTATGTGGCGTGATGTTAAAAACCTGATAATGCAATGAAAAATCTGCCCGCCACGACAAGTGGATGGTGTGCGAGGGAGATTTTTTTTTTTCAAAATTATGAGCGGGACAGTTTCTGTTGCAGCCAGCTCAGATTTATCTACGCTTTTTAATTTGTCTACCGTTTTCATTCAGTTTTAGCGTATTATAGTGGGCACATCTCACATAAACAGTTGATGTAGTATAATCGTTTAATTGGAGTATTTATTGAATGACCTGTAACTGTAAGTACAGAGATCCGAAATCCCACATAAGAAACAGTGGTGTGTATCACTGAACATACTAATAATAAATAGGGTAGCTTAAAATTATTACATGACATATGAAATATACAGCATGTCTAATTTTGTTCGGAGTTAGAATATAATGAGGTATTTTCTTTTCTTCTAAACAGAAAACCAAAGCTCAACTCCCAGTTAATATTGTCACAAGAAACTTTAAAAAAATTACTTCTTACTTAAAATAATGTCTACTAAAATACCGACTGCGTGTGTAAAAATAAAAAGCCAAACAGAGAGAATTGCTCAAGGTTTAATGGTTTGAATTGGGCTGCTAATAAAAACAACAATCTGAGTTACAGTTATGCAACTATCATTTATTAGTGGCAATAAATTTCACAAAGCTAGATTGAAACATTTCAAAGGCAGTGCGCTGAATTTTCAATCGCCGACAAAGCACTGATTTAATTGCTAAAATATAATATTAAAATAAATGCATATTAAATATCCTACCATATGGTAATCATGAAATATAACAATTCGTATTGTTGCGAATGCAGGACTACGACAAACACCAGGTTCGGAGCTGGCTGTCAGCCCTGCACGGCGACTGGAATCACACGCTGTGTCACGTGCTGTACACTGACGTAAGGCATGCCACGCGTGCCTGGCCAGATTACAAGGGTCGTCACTACCCCCTCCACACCTCCGCATAAACCTGCATCGTCCTGCCCCGGTGCTGTCATCTGTCGCTGAACGGCCTTGGGAATTCCGTGGGCCGCCAAGCGGAGTAGCGGTACTGGACGCCGGCCTTCTGGACGGTTCAGGCTTCGGTGCAGGATGATGCAACTCGTCACAGCCACTCTCGTCGGTTCGAGAAGGGCGCCTCGATTACTTAAGCAGCGATGCCGGCCTCCGCGGGATTTCCGAGCTGATTCCGAGTAAAGGGAAGTGCAAAATTGGCGAAGAGGGTAAGAGGACAATCCCTCCCCTTTTTTTTGTGAGTGGCACGATGCGGAGTTCGACTGAATCGCAAGAGTCTGTGTGTGTGTGGACAGGTGCGAGGTAAGGGGCGAACCACTGTTGAGCCTAGCTCCAGTGTGGAGTGCAAACCGAGGAACTTGACAGACATTGAGTGACCTGAAGAATAAATATTTTTAAGTGCCAGTGATTTGTGATCGGATACACAATTATTTATTATTAATCTATAAATATAAGTAATAAATAAAACTGTAATAAAACTTATGTAGGCTATCCCTTACGAACCAAGTTCTTCCCACATTATAAATCGTAACATTTTGATTTCAGAAGTGGGATAGCAGTATCAATATAATTTACAAATAGTCAATAAAGAATTGAAACAAAAAAAAATATCATTTAATTTTTAGTTTTTAAAATTAGTTTTAGGAACTGTAGTTAGTTTTGAGTAGGAAATTAGGTTAGCTCATAGTTGAAGTTATAGCATAGTAGAGGACAGTAGTGAATGGCTGCCAACGAGCTCCAAAAAATAATGGATTTCTTGGCCGAAATGAACAATAAAGTGGAAAGTAACTATTAGGAGATGAAGGAAAATTTGAGAGTAATCAAGAAGAGATGAAGAATAAAATTGATAATAGCCAAGAAGGGATGAAGAAAAAAATGGAAAATATTCAAGAAGATATGAAGAATGAAATAAAGAACGGCCAAGAAGAGACGAAGAATGCTATGAAGACAGAGATAGAGGATATCAAAAGAACCAAGAATAAATAAAGAAGATCGACGAAAATAGCACCCGGTGAGAAGGCAAAGTGTAGTGTTTGGAGCAACATCTAGCAGAACATGAATAAATAAACTCAAGCAGTCCACCGAACAGCGAGTAGCAGCGGTAACTGAAGAGTGGTGTGGGATGATCAAGGAGGCTACATCTGCTACGAAACGGAGTAGTTCTTCCGGAGACATGAATGTGGAAGGCGCAACTGGTCACCCAAAATTCAAATCACCCACCTTTGATGTGGAAAGTGGGCCCAGCAGCACAGATGCTTTGTTGCCCACATCATTGTACTAATCCAACATTTTGGTGATAGTAGCTCCCTTTGGTGAGCCACCGCCCTGGCATATCGTGTATAGTGCGTGTTGCCTGCTTGTCATACAATTAGGACCAAGAGTCCGAATTTTACCAACATAATTTGCGAAAATGGCGTTTCTGAAAGTGTTTGACTGGGCGATATTTATTTGTTCAGTTACTATGCCCTTGTTAGCAGATTTCCAGGAATAATGTACCACTCATTATAAAATAATATATGTGATAAAAGCTAAAACAATTTTCCACCTGCCTGAGTCATCAACTCCAAATATTTTCCTACTTCTATGCTGAATTCGAAAATAATACAAAATCTTCATCTAATTTCAAGTGTGTAAATAAGTATTTGACAAAAGTCTTTGATATTAATTTATTTTATTATTATTATTTTGCCCAATGTTAACATTTTAAAAATAATTAGCATCAATTTAAATTTGTAACTGTTGGGTAGGCGCCTGGTTTTATATAATTAGCATTACCTAATATCCACTTGAATAAGAGTTCAGCCCACCTACGGACATACGAAATGCATTCTACAGAATTGTTTTAATGAAAATAATATGCTTTAATAATATTAGTATGATTATTTTATAATTATATAATATATAATATGTCTCGAAAAAGTCAAATGATGGTTGTTCCAATCGAGTGGAAGAGAGATAGATGCGGCGCAAGCGTACAATGAGCGTAACGGGACACAGCGTAACGGGACACTTTTTCGTGCGTGCAGCCGGCGTTCATTTCACTAATTCGAATAACTTATTCATGTTGAGGTGTAAGAGTATAATTATGAAGTCTTCGCGATAGTCCATGAATTTTCCTTCGTCCCGGCCTATGAATTATTTAGTCAAGGATGCAATTAAAAAAAAACAAAGAAAACAAAACGGGACATATTCAAAAGTTATATTGGTATATTTTGTCCATTTCTTTTAATATTATATTTGAAATAAGTTACGTCCTCTTTTAAGTTTTGTGATTTCAGTTGTGTGTGACAGACACCCCCCCTTCCCCCCAACCATTCAGGAAGATCGCAACTCATCAATTACCACGCAGAAGTCTGAAAGGGAGGAAGAGAGAAAGAGACTGAAAGAGAGACAGAAAAAAAAGTTGTTACTTTTGAATATGTCCCGTTTTGTTTTCTCTGTTTTTTTTTTTTAATTGCATCCTTGACTAAATAATTCATAGGCCGGGACGAAGGAAAATTCATGGACTATCACGAAGACTTCATAATTATACTCTTACACCTCAACATGAATAAGTTATTGTTACTTTTTTTTCTGTCTCTCTTTCAGTCTCTTTCTCTCTTCCTCCCTTTCAGACTTCTGCGTGGTAATTGATGACTTGCGATCTTCCTGAATGGTTGGGGGGAAGGGGGTATGTCTGTCACACACAACTGAAATCACAAAACTTAAAAGAGGACGTAACTTATTTCAAATATAATATTAAAAGAAATGGACAAAATATACCAAAATAACTTTTGAATATGTCCCGTTTTGTTTTCTTTGTTTTTTTTTTAAATTGCATCCTTGACTAAATAATTCATAGGCCGGGACGAAGGAAAATTCATGGACTATCACGAAGACTTCATAATTATACTCTTACACCTCAACATGAATAAGTTATTCGAATTAGTAAGTTTGGTTATTCTAATATTCACAATTAACAACATTGTCAGTGATTGATAATTTCTTTTTATTATTTTTTGTTAATATCTTTAAAGTTAATCTAACAGTGAATTGCATATTTGTTTTTGACAGCATCACAAAATTTCAATATTTTCAACCTGGCATAATTATTACCTGTAGAAAAGCATATATAATCTAGTATATTCCCTAGATATAAAACATGCTTGTTACGAAAAAAAAATTATAGTCAATCTTTGGTTTATGACTCAGGACACAAAATTCAGGAAATAATGATTCATATAAATACTTGTTACGTGGAAAAAGAGTACAAATTATATGATTATTCATAGGTGACAACACAAAACACTGATGAGAACTCGTGTGCACAGATACAGAAATTTGGCTTTAATTATATTTTATAAATACATGCCTAATGAAGTTTTATCATATTAAGAACTAAATTTCGTAAAGTTAACGAGATGTTACTGTAACGTGCACAAACAAATATAGAGCTGTGTCTCAATGATAATGATGAGGAAGAATTGCTTCGAGATGGCAGTAGTCGATAGTGAGGGGGTGTGGCGTGCTGATGCGCAGCGGCGGGCAGAAGCGGCGAGTGTCCCTTGCTGCGGCACTGCTGCACGACCCCGAGCTGCTCATCCTGGACGAGCCCACAGTGGGGCTGGACCCTCTGCTCCGGCACAGCATCTGGCAGCACCTGGTGGAGCTGGCCAAGACCGGCAGCAAGACCATCATCATCACCACTCACTACATCGAGGAGGCACGCAACACCAGCACGGTGAGCAGCTAGCATGAATAGTCCCTCACATCCCTGGTCTCCTACTTTCTGGCCCAATACTCAGGCACAGCATCTACGAGCACCTAGTAGTGCTGGCCAAGGCCGGCAGCAAGACCATTTATTATCTTTACAACGTCCTTCATCAAAGAGGTGTGCAATGCCAGCATGTTGAGCAGCTAGTGTGTGTAATCCCTCACATCCCTAGCCTCCTAACTCCCTGGCCCACTGCTCTGGGACAGCATCTGGCAGGACTTGGTGGAACTAGCCAAGACCGGCGGCAAAAACATCATCATCATCATCACCTCACACTACATCAAGGAGGTATGCACACAAGCACTATGATAATATAGTGTAGATAGTCCCTCACACACCTACTCTGCTAGCTCCCTGACCCACTGCTATGGCTAGGTACTGGCAGCCACTAGTAGAACTGTCTAAAACCAGGAACAAAACCATCATCACCACACACTATTTAGAGGATGCATGCAACATCAGCATGGTGTGCAGCTAGTGTATGTAGTCCTTCACACCTCTAATTTCCTATCGCCCTGACTCACTGTTCTGGCACAGCATCTTGCAGCATCTGGTGGAACTGTCCAAGACCAGCAGCAAGACCATCATCATCGCAATGCACTATATAGAGAAGGCATGCAATATCAGCACGGTGAGCAGCTAGTGTAGGTAGTCCCTCACACCCGGGTTTCCTAGCTCCCTGACTCACTGCTCTGGCACAGCGTCTTGCAGTATCTGGTGGAACTGTCCAAGACCAGCAGCAAGACCATCATACATACCCACTACATAGAGAAGGCATGAAACGTCATCATAGTGAGCAGCTAGTGTAGGTAGTCCTTCACATCCCTAGTCACCTAGTTCTCTGGCCCTCTACTCAGGCACAGCCTTGTTGATTCCCTTGGAAACATAGAATGGACTGCAAACCTTCTAGTTAGGCATGAGTCTCTAGTAACATACAGTATCTGAAAGGTAATAACACTTACTTAATTGTATTGGTAATAACTGCTTAGCTTCACTAAGCAAGCTATCGTAGTAAAAATTTTAGGGTTACAGTTTAATATTAAATTAGGAGTGTACCATGAGGCCTACAGAGTCATAATATCTACTATTTTTTGGATTTAAAACTTTTAAAGGTCTAAAACCCACAATATGAATGAGAGATAAGCACCTTATTTAGCAAATAGTATGGAGAAAACTGTAAGTAGCAAATCTTATTTATTTAAACTTAATTTTATTTTGTATATCTCAAATGTTATACAATAGGTCACAGTGGTTTCTTAAAACAAGTTTCATTGTATCATCCCTGAAAATAATTCAATTTGTTGAGGTGTTTTCTTTCAATCCTATCATCATTGCGATGTACTCTAGTGATATGCTAGGAGAATATGTTGATTAGGCAAATTTGCCCGTAATTGCCTACCTTTTAAGAGATTCCACAGATTCAAGACACATGGGTACTGATCCGATCAGTGAATAGACCTTTATGCCTGCCAAGTAACCTTACTAGTCTGCTACTAACGAGTAAACGACTGTTGAAGGTATGTCAGAGTTATGGACGTGTGCCAAAAGGTAACGTGGATTTTTGCAGATCGGGCTGATGAGGAATGGCAAACTGCTGGCGGAAGACACGCCTGATGCCCTCCTGGCGAGGCACGGCAGAGCGACCCTCGAGGAAGTGTTCTTACAGCTCAGCGAGAGACAGGAACAGGAGAATCTGCTGTCGGTAAGCGTCCATTCTCCACTTGTCCTCTCCGAAACTGTTACTTACAGCAAACTCAGGTACACGCATTTCCTGTACCTGCAGCCCTGTGTTAAAAAAATCCCTTTTTAATATTATAAATGCGAAAGTGTTTTTGTCTGTTTGTCCTTCCCAACAACGGAGCAACAGATAGAAAATATTTTTTGCATTAGGGTTTTTTATGGGTCGGAGAGTGAAATATAATACATATAATTTTTTAATTCCATCCCTAAGAGAGTGATAAAGGGGCAAATTCAGTTTTATAAAAGAAAATTCTATGAGGTAGGCCATAGATACACAAAAAGTGAGTTTGGGTCATTTCTCTATGTCCGCCTCACGATATTGTAGTAAGGGGCGGCGTACGGGTCTGTCCTAATCCTATCCCTAACCAAAGCAGGCAGTCGCCTAAAACTGAGCCTGAGCACAAATATTAGCAGAGTATAATGATAAGAGTGACATAGGACTTGCAAAAAACAAAGCACTTTAAACTTCAATAACATTTACTAGTCTCAAAAGAATACTACATTTACACACCAGTATGGTAATTCCTAGTATGACTAGATAATTCTGGTACACCATGTTAATAGTACTGCAGCATGACAAAAATTTAACAATGAAAATAGGCTACATCACTTTTCATGACAAATAGAGCTCAACAATACTTAACATCCATTAAAAAGGAGACAAAAAATAGCTAAAAGAAAATATATGTACATACACAAAGAGCAAATATTTTTAATTAGTGTAAAATGAGTTCATAAAATTTATAATCAGTATGTTGAAGCACTTAAAGAAATAAATGTAACAGACATTCTTTTACACAAACCATTGGGCCTGTTGATTTAACGAAGAAAAAGTCAAGCAATATTCACTATAATATTTATAGCTGCCGAGACTAGAGCACCAGATAAAAAGAAGCACTCAACTGTTGCGTTAAGATAGCTGATAAAGAAAGTTCAGCCCTAAAAATGCTCGTTGATTACCAAGTCACCTTGGCTGGCAAAAATTACGAAAATTGCATTATAGTCCTCGTTTATTATGTAGGTAGCAAAGTATGTCAATAGCACCAACACCTGCGTGTGTAGGCCATGTCACACTCCCTCCTTGGTGCTGCTGAAACTACATATAACCTGTCCAACTGTCTTACAGTGGCCATTGAAAGCAAAACTTAGCAATTTCACCGGCTGAGGTATATCACACATCAAATGTGTAAGTTAATTTTCCCCAAAAATTGTTATATGGGCCGAAAAGGTAAAAACCAAATCGAAACTGCGAAGAAGTTTAGGTTGAGCTATAGCTTGCCCAAGTGAAAGTTCATTACCTTGCCAAAAAACGTTAACTGTCCAGCAATCCACTTGTTATTTGAAAATGCAACACACAGATGGTGCTCATAACCAGAAAATCCTTTTTAAGCAGCAAAGTTCAAATGTTGCCTACAGTCCAAACAAAATGTGTGTTGTGAATTACGGTACTTAGGTGTCAAAATACTTAGTAAATTTTAGATTAATGGCTTAACAAAATATCTAAGTCCTTTCAAAGTATGTGCGCAAAGGATTTATTGTGTGTTAAGCAAAGTTAAACTGCCTTTCGGCGCACCACACGCGCATTTAACAGCCCGATAATAAGCTGAAGGGTAAGCTATTTCCAGGCTTACTTGAAAAGTTAAAGCTGGGGAGAATGCTGCTGATTCTGTAGTTGTCTATGTGGTCGAAGTCGTGAAGTCCGTGGCCGTGAAAACAGCAGAGCAGATCTCTGTTTGAGAGGTAGAGCCAGGGTTGTCAGTCACCATGCAGAGCTTCAATTCGTAAATGTTATGTCATATATGGGAGGCTGTGTCCTGTGAATTAATAGATTATTTTGAATTTTAATTATTATTGGCCCACATAATTTTAAGATTTATCTATAAGGACTTAGTTCGAAACACTCCCTCTCCTAACTGGTGACTACGTTTACTAGATTTAATACATTAGCACAATTAAACTTGTAAGTTGATTGGTTAACTTAATTGGTCGCAATACATAGTGGTGAATTGTATGTTTTTTTAGATTATTCAAAGGTATATGAAATGTTAATTTTTAAAATTGAAACTGTAAGTTATTTTTAGTTAATAGAAGCCATAAGCTAGTTTGACTCCCAAAATAACCGTCATGTAGAAGACGTGCTACAAATATAGTTATTAAGTAATGTAAAAACTTTCGCATAAGTGCTCTACAGTTGTCATTAGTTAAGTTTCGTATGAAAGTGATTTGAAAGTATTGTGAGGAATCCAATCTATTCTTCTTATATTAATTTCATTTTATTACATTTGGTGGAGGCACCAGGTAAGCATATCACAACGTATTTAAACTCCCATATTGTTGTCAAATTGTGTTAGCATGTTTGCTATCAGCAGACTTTTATGTTTATGTTTTTAACCAAATTGATGACTATTCACACAATATAAACTGCCTAAGACATTTAAATTACTTTAACCTGTTTAGTAAATGAGTTTTGTGTTAGTCAGCTAATAGCATTGCGAAGTAATTTCCATTACATGTTAAGGGAAAAAGATGTTTTGACTTGAAGATGAATTCCGGTCAGGACATGACGTGTTGCACCATTCCAGATTGCGAACGACGCAAGGAACAGGAAACCAGAGACTGTCAGCGGAGACTTGCAACCAGTGAACAGCGAGCTCTCTCCACATCACGGAGTTGAAGACCATATTACTTCAAAGGTCAGCTCTCACTTTTTGTGTATGTGAAACTCAATAGCGTTCCTTCTATATCCGCACACAGATTAAATATTCTATTTAAGCTTACAATGCATATTTTAATCGTTCATCGTAAAATTGTACTATACTGAAATGTACAGCACACTTTTTTGAATGTAAATAAATGTCATGTTTCGTAAACAGCAAAAAAAAAAAAAAAAAAAGTAACTGCGCCAACCAACTATACACACTCTGCGATATTTTTAATGTCATTTTGATATGCGTTACGATACAGTTGTGAATTCAGTGATAATAAATAATTTTCCGATGAGATGTACGTCTATTCGGTTCGAGGTAACAGCAAAAAAATGTTTTAGATATCTTAGTTTTAAGAAATTGTTACTTACAATGGCATAAAAATGACAGAAAATTATAACAATGTGTGCTGAATTGGCAGTGAAGCAGGTGGGAAAGGGGAATGGTAGTGCCCCAGAGGCAGCCGTGCTGACTCACGAGGACTCGCTTGCTAATTCAAAATAGTGCGAAGCACACAGGTGTATGTACAACCCCCTCGGGTTCTCTGCCTGTCGTGTTAGGGCTGACCCTCATGTCTGATGGCATGGTTCGCCTGGCTGGCCTCACCTCCAGTGCCGGCTGTGTTCTGAAAAGCATGAGATTTTGAATTACAGCTTAAATAATTTAACAAAATTTTTCTTTCTTCTTAATTTAAGTGGGCTGGCTGGCAGCCCGGTGGGAAACGACTAAAGACGCCCCCGAAACAAACAGCACCACCGAAACCAATGCGGACAGCAATGTCCAAAGGCCCCCCCCCCCCCCCGCATGATAGACTCTTTTCTACTCTGTCCAACTCTTCCTCCAGATCCATCCTTCTGTTTTTCCCGTAAGCCTCCTGCTTGATACTAATGCACGAAATTTTGCATCCCGCATGTCAGAGCCCAGGGTTTTCCCTGTGTCTATGCAGGATTTACCTGGGCTCAACTTATCTAGTTTTAGTCTAGTATAGTCAGTGAGGGGAGTTTGTCATGGCGCCAATCGCTGCCATGGCTGGCCAATCCCCTCCTAGCACACGATGCATGCTACCCCTCCTGCATGGCTAATACCCTGCATGATTAGAGCGTATGGGCTTCGGCCTGAGACGCACTTAGTCTCCCTCCCTAACCCGGAACCCTCCCCAACACACTTAGTTTTAATTTAGGTTAGCAATTAGAAAAAAAATCAATAAATGTCGCTTGTTCCCAGGACGGCGAGCCGAGGCGGCCCAAGGACTGCTGTGGGCTGGTGTCTGTGGGGGCCATGCGAGCCCTCATGAAGAAGAACTACCTGTACATCTGGCGGAACCCTGGGTAGAGCCACATTACATTCTTGGGCGCATGAGGTCAACAAACATTCATGGTCAATTATACTGATGGCCAATTCCACAACGGGAAGTTCAACAGGATGATGTCTAAAGCGCATGCGTGTTTCTGCTGTACCCACGAGCTGAAGTCGTCCAGATAGGCGAAATTAACCTGTATATATTAGCTTACATGAACATCGAGGGACATACCAAGCTTATCGGTGTGCCAAATAAATTTTCTTTATATCGAAACTTTTTCTGGAATACATTTTGTAAACTTCAATAGTCACAAAAAGTAATCGAAAACTTTTCTGTGCGATTTAATCCTGGGATTAAATAGTTGATAACTTAATAATTTCAGTTCCACATTATCGGATGTATTTAGCTCAACGATTCGTGTGTGGTTTGGACGAAAAAATTTATAGATTTGTTTCTTACCATAAATGAATTTTTGTTTACATCTTCCTATATAATATATTATTGCATTTAAACACTACAAGTAAAGCAAATTATATTATCAATGGCGTAACTTTAATCTGTAGATCAGTGTGTTGGGTTAGTTATTTTACGCTCGTTAAGCTTATAAAATTTAATTTTTACTTATAGAAAATAAATGTTATAAACACAAACGAAGGCATTTATTGGGAATATGTGAATACCTATATGTATGTGCATATGAATAAGAATCTATGCTTCTTATTTTTAAAATACAAATGTACAGACTTATTTCAAGCTTGATGAAATTTTGCACACATGTAAAAAATTACTGAATATTTCTAATTTAAAAAATAATGACGATCATTTCTACATGCGATTTACAAAAACCACTCCAACCTATATTCCTACCCCTAAAAAAAGTAATTTTGGTACATCTTGATGAAAATGCGCAAAATTGAGACTCAAGATAAGATCTATAGCATTGGTTACATCTGATTATGAAAAAAAAAAATTCTCCAATTATCCATCCACCAGTAGTTTTAATTTCTGAAATAAAACATTACATTTTTGTATTCGAAATACTCTCTCTTAAAAATAAGAAGCGTAAAGCCTGAGCAATACCGGGTACTTTAGCTTTAAGGTGTATTCACCTCTGCCCAATATGCTGTAAAATACATATTTGTTACAACAGTTATGTAAACAAATTTTAGTAATTTTTGTAGATTTTTTTCATAATAGTTGAGAGTAGACAATCAAAGAGAAAAATAAGTTCTAACGCACGTACATAAGTTTACGCTTTTTTAATTTTAAATAGGCGTACAAAGAATGCCATTAAATTTATTCTAGTAGTTATACCTAAAAAAATGGACTTGCTCCCCTGCATTGTCTATTATTTTTAAAGAAACTTAGTCATCTATACTAATATTATAAAGCTGAAGAGTTTGTTTGTTTGTTTGTTTGTTTGAACGCGCTAATCTCAGGAACCACTAGTCCGATTTGAAAAATTCTTTCAGTGTTGGATAGTACATTTATCGAGGAAGGCTATAGGCTATATTATATTATCAATAACATTAGGGATCCTTACTAAAAGTCCAATAAGGTAACCCAAGGTGTAAAAAAATGACCCGAAAAAATCCTTACACGGCGTGCGCTGCGAAACCTATTGATTATAGAACAACACAATGTACTACCACTTTGCAGAACATATAATTGTCTTCAAAAAATATAGCGTAACCATATGTCTAACTATTGTAGTTATCTCACAATTAGTGTTTTCTTTTATTTTTTTAAATAATTAAAATGCCGTCGCTTCAAAAACTCTTTATTGTGTACATTGTTATTAATCCTTATCAAAATAAATTACTGCATATTCAAGACGAATTCAATACCTTTCTAGAACTTTTTGAGTTATTCTATTCGGACGTTTCATTCAAAAGATATCGCGATATTTAAAATGTAAGTATTAGTGTTGTAGCCAAATAAGTATTAAGTATTGCACGCGCATGCATGATGTGGTGGGCTCGCATGAGGGGCGAGGGGGCGGGTGCCTCTGTGATATATATATATATATATATATATATATATATATATATATATAATATGATTATATATATAAATTTTAATAGTTTTCATTTTCTGACAGGCAGAATTGTTCACATGGTGTTGATTTGTTTTTTTATAAGTAATGTGTGCCAGATAAGTGATGATAATGGGTCAGGAAGATAATACATATGGGACAAAAAGGAGTCGTGGAATTGGCTGGAGTAAGAGTATAAAACCCTGCTTTAGATCTCAATTTTGGTTTTTAGTTTGGTTGATTGAAAAAATGGTGGTGTTTACTCATTGGTAGGGACAAAATTATATGGTGAATTGCGATATAACCAAAATAACACCAAAAAGCAAGTTAATACACCAAGTGGACCGTTCAGCCGATTGCCACGGGTAAACAGAAAATCATATGTCATAGACATATAAACAGTATATTGCGTGTCATTTTGCCTATGCCCACCACACTGTCATATGGCGCTACCCATTTGGCTTTAACTCGCGGACAATATATCACTCTGTGTTCAGCCCGGGTGACGCCGGGGATTGCAGCAGGTATTAAATAAAAAACAGTAAACAGCACAGTAAATTAACATTATTCCCGGTAGTTGATTTTTTTTAGTATGAAGAAGAAACGTAACTGTGTAAGTATTTACGCAACCATTCCTAATATGTTACAAGAGGATAGTTTTATTTCTCTAAATATTTGTCATGTAGTGCTGAAGTCAAAATATGGTTCGTTATTCATATACAATTTAATAAAATGAAACAAATTAAATGGTAAAATATAATATGGCATGATTTCAAAGATTTAATTGCAGACAGTAAGTCCTATAGCTAACGTTGAAGATGAGAAACCAAAATTAAGAAGGTTTATTGTACATTTTGACAGGTAGACAAATCATCAATTGTTCCTTCAAAAATACAAGCTTTGACTAATACAGTTACTTGAAATTAAATTGTATAAGGGATCGAAAAAAAAAAGGTATTAGTATATTTTGTGTGAAAGATATCTGTTTCACTACATAGGAACCACAATTATTGTAAATAATCTTAGTGTGGAAGTATTTCGGTTACTAAAAAGGAACCATACCACTGGCCAAGCGATTGGAAGAGACCAACAGGCATGTCAGCACACTTGGTGACCAGAGAGCATATATTAGCTTGAGCAGATGAACATGGAACTGTCATAACTGTATTGAGGTACTGTTCCAGTCATGCGCAGTGTTTGTTGGAAGAATGACGAGACAAGCAGGAGTACAAGAGGCTGAACGGCGCGCCCGTCATGTTGACTTGCAGGATGATGATGTTCATCTTCGGCGTGCCGGTGTTCCAAGTGATCCTGTTCTGCCTGGCGGTGGGCGGCGACCCCTGGGACCTGCCGCTAGCCATTGTCAACCATGATGCCGACTGTAACTTCGCTGTGCCCGCCCCTCACAACTGCTCCTACGACGAGCTCAGCTGCCGCTACCTCACGCACCTCACGCCGCCCACAATCGTCAAGGTCAGAACCTCCTCAAAACCTGTTCACCTTATCTCTACCTCACAACTGCTCCTATGACGATCTCAGTTTCCACTACCTTACGCACCTCACACCACCCACAATCGTCAAGGTCAGCACCTCCTCCAAACCTGTTCACCTTATCTCTACCTCACAACTGCTCCTATGACGATCTCAGTTTCCACTACCTTACGCACCTCATGCCACCCACAATCGTCAAGGTCAGCACCTCCTCCAAACCAGTTCACCTTATCTCTACCTCACAACTGCTCCTATGACGATCTCAGTTTTCACTATCTTACGCACCTCACGCCCCTCACAATCGTTAAGGTCAGCACCTCCTCCAAACCTGCGCACCACCATCTCTACCTCACAATCGCTACTACGCAACATGAGCAAACACTTAAACATCATCTTGCTTTGCTTTCATGCAGTTTTTATACATGCCTACGCGAACATACTTGTTAATGTTCCTGCTTAGAAGGGACTATCAGTATAATATCGGAGTAGTATAGGAATGTTCCTTCTGGCACTGGAGTCGGAGTGTGGATTGTGGATGGGGTCAATGACCGACCTCCCTGAAGTCACGGTGGTCATATTGGATGACCTTGACCTTAAATATTCCTCAAAAATGACTCAAAATTCCTGAAAATTACTTGAAATTTCCCTTTTTCGAAGGAAAAAGTCCCATTTTTAGGGAAAATTTCCCATTTCCCCCGCAGAAAATCCAAAAGGTCTATATTACATCGAGAATGACATCTTTCCAAGGAAGCCCTATCATCTTGACTTGACTGTAAACTTGAAATTCCTTTATTTTGACCAAAAAATTCCAAATAAATTCCAAAAAATATAAAAAAAATGTTTTCTTCAAATGTTTAGTTACTGAACCCATCCCGGTCCTCGGTTCGATTCCGGGTGAGAGTAAACATGAAATTTATTAATAAAAAGTTTATGTAATCTTAGTTACATATTAATTTAAATTGTAAAAATTATTGACTTGTCACACCCGCCTTCTTGGATTATAGAACGTTGCACTTTGTATTACGGTCACTATCTTGATTTTGTATGACATCGTTGTATTATATATCTGTATCTTTAATGCTATAAATTCAAAGAAATATTTAAAATTTTAATAAAAATGTACTTATTTTATAGAGTTAGGAGTCTTTGGTTAGAATCAGACAAGGTCATTCTTTTAAAAATTGCGACGAATCCTTCCTCCACAGAACCATCGGCAGACTAACCTTCCACCACTAATGCCAAGACAGATATTACGCCAGCCAGTATGAAGTTATGGCAGTCATTTTGGGTCAGCCATCTTGTTGTCTGGTGGAGGTTGCCATCTCATTTTCTTCTGCTAGAGGGAGCTGTCACCATATTAGTTTAATTTTTGCACGATAGAGTGCAGAAGTATTTATTACAGTGGCGTTCACCATTTTGTCAGCCGTCTTGGCCAACATCTTGAAATTCTGTAAATTTTTAGCTAGATATTCGGGAAAATTCCAAAAATCATTAAAGAATCACTTGTTAAAAGAATGATTGATTCGATCGATATCCGTCCTTGGTTAGATCCTTTCTTGATGCAATAAAATATAATTTAAATTAAAATTACCAACAAATGACACGTTCGACAAATAGAACAACAAAATTACAAATAAAATTTTTTTCAAGAAGTTCTACAAGTACAAAAAAAAAAAGGAAACAACAAGCGTTCCTCGATGTGTTCAGTCTTCTTAGAGTGCGAAGCGAGTCCTTTGCATGCCTTGACATGTGTTTACAGGGCATCTCCACATTTCAGCCGATTAACCAACCATGTCCAATCAGTGCCTCCACACATCAAGTTGGTGGTCAGGCATGTCTATTCAGTGGCCAGGCATGTAATCGGTGACCAGTTACGTCTTGATGTAAGCTATGCATGTCAGTCGGTTGGCCAGGCACGCATATCCAGTCAGTTGGTCAGGCTAAAACGCCCAATTCGGTGGCCAGGCATGCCAAGTCAGTGGCCAGATACGTCTATGTAGTATGTAGTCAGAAACGCATGCCCAGTAGGTGGCCAGACCATCTCCAGTTGGTAGCCAGGCACATCCAGTGGGTGGTCAGAAACATCCAGTCTGTAACCAAGAGGTATTTTTCAACGATACTCGGTGAGCATTTTAAACAATTAATGTACAAAATAATGTACATAGACCAAGCGTCTCCGAACCAAGAGATAATTTTCGTCGATACTCGACTAACATTTTAAACAGATCAAGTTCAATGTCAGGCGTTTATTCCAGGCATCTCCGAACCATGAGGTCAATCATGGCCCGACCACAGACTTATCGATTAACAGAAAAAAAAATGAAGCCATTTAAATCGGAAGCACAATCGTAAGCACAATCAAAGAAAAGGAAGCACCAATGGAAGCACAATCAACGAAAAGGAAGCACAATCAACGAAAAAGAAGCACAATCAACGGAAAGGAAGCACAATCAGACTCACAATCCGCGAAAGTAACCACAGTCAAAAAGGAAGCACATTCAACTAAAAGGAAGCTCAATCGGTAGCACATTCGACAAAGAGGAAGCACTTTTGGTGGAACAACCAAAAAAAGGAAGAGCACATTTGGTAGCACAATCAAAAAAGGCAGCAAATTTGGTAGCACATTCAAGAAAAGGAAGTAGCTACATTCGTCAAAAAAAGGAAGCCCTTTTGGAAGTACATTCCAAAAAAGGAAGCACTTTTGGAAGTACATTAAAAACTGAAGCATATTTAACGAAGAGGACACACATTTGTACGAAAATTCAACTTGGTAGGTATGATCTCGTCGCCGGAATACGGCACAGAGAAACGATCTCGCCACAGGATACTATCTAGCCTAAGGGATACGATCTCAACGCAGGGGTACGATAATATCAGAGAGATACGATCTCAGCTCATGGATACAATATCACCACAGGGATTCGTTCTCATCAGAGGGATACAATTTCATCCAAAGGATACGTTCTCATCAGAGAGATACGCTCTCATCGGAGGGATACGAACTCGTTAGAAATATACGGTCTCGTCAGAGCGATACATTCTCGTCAGAGGGATACGTTCTCGTCAGAGGGATACATTCTCGTCAGATGGGTACGTTCGTGTCAGAAGGATTCATTCGTGTCAGAGAGATACTTTCTCGTCAGAGGAATACGCTCTCGTCAGAGGGATATGTTCTCGTCAGAGGAATACGATACTACAGATTTGACTACGCACATTTAACAGAAAGGACGTACATTTACACGAACGTTCAACTCAGTAGGATGTGATTCTCTCAGTAGAATACGACGCTGATATAAGTAGGTACCAACTGCTCCAAATGCCTTTGACTCCATCTGTCTTTGGCTCCACCATCTGCCACAAAATTTGGCTACAAGGAAATGACAGGACAAGGTCCCGAGGCTACAGGACTATATAAGAAAGGAAGAACATTAAACGAAAATGCGATTAAAAGGAAGCACATTTAACGAAAAGGGACGTACATCATTCGAATCAGCGGGGATACGTTCTCGCCACAGGGATACGATCCCGCTACGGGGATACGATCTTGTCGCAGGGATACGCCACAGGGATACGATCTCATCACAGGGATACGTCAGTAGGATACGATAATACAGACTATTACGTACATTTAACGAAAAGGACGCACATTTTCACGAACATTCAACTCAGTACGATGCGATGGCCAATTTCCGGTAGGCTACAATGCCTCCAACTGTCTTTGACTCCACCTGTCTTTGGCTCTAGCTGTCTTAGGTCTAACTGCTTCAGTTAAATTTGGCTACAAGGCAACTTGGCTATGAAGCTACAAGACTACGAGACAACGGGACTGTATGGCTCTAACTGCGAGAGTTAATTTATCTAATGCAAAATAAATTGTGGCAAGTAGTCCCGATTCTTGCTAACTGATGTAGTTACGTGCTGTGTTGGTAAATATTATTATTTTTTATGTGAGATGCGGGATGTTCACTCACTAACGCAAGAGGGCTTCGCTAGACATGAAGGAGAAGGAAGTTCGTTTTGCATGTTAGTGTTACTCAGCTGTCTCAAGGCATAGAAATATACTGAGCAAAACATTTTTTTTGTTTGAATTCCACCTGTAAAATATATGATTTGGTAGCACTAACCAAACGAAATTCTGAATAAATTTGCTTGCCTAATTACGAAAAATAATACATGCAGGGATATTTTTCTCAGGAATAACCAGAAACACTCGGAGAATATCAGCAGAAGTCTAACCAGAAATAGCCATGACTACACAGAGAAAACTGAAGCACGTTTTATTAAATAAAGGTCAGTGAATAAGAAAAATAGAAAATAAAAATAAAAAAATAGAAAATTACAAGCTGATTCCGTCTTGCGCCTGAACTCTATCCCTGCTTGAACACAGAAGAAGTCAAAATCTGACGGAAATTGTTTATAATTTAAGGAAGGGAAATGAGGGGAAACTAAATGAAGGCAAGACTGCAGCCTCCTCCCAGCAACCTACATGCTTGCGCCATAAGAAAAGGCACCATTCTAAAACGGTTTATCAGAGAGTTTCGCCGGTGGTGCTAAACAATAATGTCAAATAATTAATATGATAAAAATTATCATGAGGTAAATAGATAACATGCTTGATTTTTTCAGTATCAATATTAAATAACAATCACGGTCATAAGAATGGCCCAATAAATGATCAACGCCGCCCTTACGCAGGGTAATACCAAGACTCAACGTGATAAAAATAAGCGTAAACATTCATAAACATGAAAAAAATAAACAACAGCAACACTGTAAATAGAGACGTGGGAAATTTACGTGACAGTCCAAGTAAATGCAAACACAAATGTGGTCAATATAAAATGTCCTAAAAATTTATGCACAAAAGTTTCACGGCGTTAGCATTTTCTCAAAATTACATTAACTGACGTACAATATCCCAATGGCATCAAAATTATATCATGAAATGATGATAAATCTATTACACAGGAAACACAATGAAATTTCCTTTATGTTACGAATTACAAATCATAGATTATGTGAGCACTAAGCATTTTTTTAACACACCAGGGCTTAGAATATTATAAAATGCTAGTAAAAATTGAGCCTTACGGTTTGTATGTCCACAAAATATGCGACGGTGGAACAATAAGTCTTATTCAAATAACCGCAAAGACTATCTGGATAAAAATACAAAGCATACTGTAAGTGTTGAAAATTACTTAATACTCAATAGCATATTAATGGCCAATAAGTATAGCCCATCATTTAGCACACCGGGCACGTAAAAAAGAGCAAGAGATCAAACAATATAAATATGAGCATAAATACTTTAACATTATACGGCCAAATTGATCTAAAGTGAACCATTATTAGGCGGGTGACCCACAAAATGCGTAGCCAATAAAATAGTGACATCACAAAATAAAGCATAAAGCGCATCAAAAGCGTAACTCGAAAGGTTCCTCTCGGAAATATACTTTAATTGCAAACAGATGAAAACACAGAGTACCTGACGTAATTCATAAGGTAATTGAAAATACTGTTAGGGCAAATTAACAGCCATACAATGCTGGCGAAATACAATATTAGTAAGTTAAACTTCATCGGAAACTCGTGACACGCCCACACTAGACATGTCAGCAAACAAAATATTAAAATGGTACTTAAACATGCCTCAGCACACAAACTAATAAAGTCAAGATATAATTTAAAGAGCGGCAGGCGAAAGGGAATTTAAAATAAGGAAAGAAAATGCGAAAGTTACACGTTACGTTAAGGGGCCCGCCTCGTCAGGGATGTATGTGTGTTGGTGAGGCGAAATGATAAGCGCGACTAGGGTTACCAAACGTCCGGCAAAAGGAGGACATGTCCTCCTTTTTATGTATTTTTTTGCGTCCGGCGGGATTTTCCTTAATGCTCCAAAATGTCAGGCTTTTTTATAAAGTGAGATAATTCCTGCAGTTACACTCTTAAGTAAAGCGCGCGGTGCGCGGTAATACGCTGTCCGCAGAGTCACCCCACTAGTAAGTAGTTATATGACAGCTTGACAGGTAGCAGCACATGCAGAAGCACGTGTTTCAATATGCTGTATATGCGTAGATTGTTTGATTCTTTATACTGAAACAGTATTAAATGCCAACACATTGTAAAATATCGTACTCCATTGTAATTAATTCACGGCTTTTATATATATATATATATATATATATATATATATATATATATATATATATATATATATATATAGTCCATCTTTTTAGTGAAATGACCTCCTTTTGCGAGGTGAATGTCCTCCTTTTTTGTTATCAGTGTCTGGTAACCCTAAGCGCGACGCTCGCTGGTGCTTCTAGCGCGGTATCGCCTTTAAACGCAAGGCTCTGAACTGGCACGCAGTCTTCTCGTCGTCACAGAATAACTGTGAAATTTGAGCGGTGATCTTTATATTACATGGTGGAGAAATGAAAATAAAGGTATAATGCAAGTCCCTTAAGTGCTTTCAAGAATCTGTACCGGTTGTTTTACGCCTAAAAATTACTCTGAAAACATGCTTTTTGGCCACTTTAATTCTTATAAAAATACAGTTTCTAAACTTTATCCAAAATCAAAAATACTTTTCGGCCCTCAGCGAACTTTTAAATGTTTTTCGTAAACAGACCCCACTCGGATATCTTGAGTAGTTTTGAAATTGCGTTGTTTTTCCTGAAGCTCTGCGCACCGTATTTGCGCCCGGGTAGGTGGAGCCCTTAAGGGGGTGCAGCCTCCATGCATCAAGCACACTACTGACGAACGGTCCTTACACACTTGAAGGCCATGCCAAGTCGGTCGCTCCCGCCGACGTGGGTCATAACATAAGGAGCCAGGCTAAAACATAGGCCCGGGCACACTCGTACTGCGCCTGCGCAGAGACACAAGAGGGGAAACAGCAGGCACACACAAAACGAACGTGACGTCACAAAACGGAGGAGCTGGAAAGATAGGTGGGCGGGGAGGGAGGTTGGAGAGCACCCGATGTCATCGGTGGTGGAAACGTCCGCTTCGAAACAGTAGATGAGGGAGATAATATCGGCGCCATAATAGGCGAAACAACACAAAGTTTGGCACAAACTGAAAAAAAAAAAAAATTACACGTATTTTGTTTTTTATTAACTACCTTTATAAGGAATTAACAGAATTGTAAAGGTAGAGCTAGAGCTTTGAAAATGCTTCGGCCAATCATATCTATCAGTACACCCAAACATTAATAAAATGAAATTAATACCCATAGAATTGGACGGTATCTTGGAAATTTAGTTGTATTAAAAATATATGAACACCATTTTTGAAGTGAAAACTTCTATAGAAAGGTTTGGATAGGGAGTAAATTCATGTAAGGCGTCATCGATATGGTCAAGTGACGTTATAATTTTTTTATATTTCAAGGATAAAACTTAATTTATTCTATTTTTAAAGATACAAGTTTTTCATTTTATTTTTATTTTCTAAGGAAATTTTAACGTTATTGTGTGGTACATATTGCGAGTATTGGTAATTTTTTAGTAGGTAGTTAAGTTGAGGTCATGTTTTTTCTTTTGTTTATTTATTTACGTAGTGAATATCTTCAACTGTCAGGTAATTGGTTTATAAGAGATAATGTTTGATTATTTGTAGATTTAAGTTAATAATTTTTTATTCTTTCAACCAAAAAAAAACTTCATTTCTTCTAGTTTTAAAGTTACTAATGGTAGGGGCAAAACTTATATGGGTTCGCGTCACCGACACGCTAGTGATGTTAATACCAAAAATCATTTTCTTGCGTACATTTGACGTAGAAATGATTTCATATTGCAAGGTTAAAAACAAAATTTTTGAGTTTTCACTGCTGTCGACAGTCCCCATGACTGACTTTTAGTTTTTTTTTTTACGTGACGTCAAATAAATCGATGAACGTCGGCTGCACGCACGAAAAAGGGTCACGTAACGCACATTATCCCACTACGGAAGTCTCCTGTTATGCTCATTGTACGCATGCGCGGAATGGCGGAATCTCTCTTCCACTCGATTGGAACAACCATCGATTTGATTTTTCAATCATGTTTTCGTAGTTTGAATTATTAGATAATATTATGTAATTTAACGATCGTCCACCGATTTTCAGCACAATCGGTACGGTTATTTAAAAGTAATGTTGAATATTCAAATACGTTTTTAACCAACAATGGTGTTTTACAGTTACATATAATAATTCATATTACACCCGGGATCTTTTGCACAATGTTTAAAAAAAATATTGTAACACATTATAAATACGTTTGGTGTATTTGGGATGCGTATTTGTTATTAAATCGTATAATAAAAAACGAAATAATATTATTCCCTTACGGTGCTGCTATCTATGGTGATGGACGCGAACAGAACGAATCGCGCTATCTATCAACGACACGTGAACTGTTTCGTCGACTGTTTATAAAGTGAAGTGAAAAGTTAATGTGGTTTTCATTGCTTATTACAGCAACAATTTCGGCAATAAAGGTTAATTATTCTTGCATTTTAAAAATCTGATTATTAGTCTATTTTGAAGTATTTATTCTTTAATTATTAAAATAAAAATGATTCAATTTTATTCATAAAAGTATGCAATCATTTCATTAATGTTTTGTTATGACGTTGTCACGTTAAACTATCGTCCGTAAACCGACTTTACAGACAAAAAATTTTTTTAAAGAATAAAATGGAACAAACTTACTTTCGTTGTTGCACTTGACTCGGCACACCGAGATGGTCGAGTGTTGGCCGTGCTGCAGGAGTACTACGGCAGCCTGGGCGCGGCGCAGCGGGCGGTGCGGCGGGGCAGAGCCTGGGGACTGCTGCACCTCGCGGAGAACTTCACCAGCGGGCTGGTGGAGCGCGTGAACCAGGGCGAGCACGTGAGCGACGAGCTGCTGAACCAGGGCGCCGTGCACGTGGCGCTCGACATGTCCAGTGAGTTCCGACATGGGCCCGACCTCCCTCCGTAGCGTAGTCGGGTGCACACCGGCTTACGGTGCGAGGGGTTCTGAGTTCGAGTCCCAGCGTATAATGTATATTCTCATATTTGATAACGACTGGAAATTGAAGATTCAAGCTGCATATAATGATCCTTAGGCTATGGGCGAAAGCTGAAGGCCACATAACTATATAAAAAAAAAAAAATCCGACACGGCCCGACTCTTCTGTCGCCACCGATCAGTCACCAACTTATCTCAGAAGTTTTATTTATTTTCTTATTTCAACACCGAGTTTTTTCCACCCCTTGCAGTAATGGTTCATACTATCAAAAATTGTTCTAGACAAAAGTTTTATTAAAAAATTATAATATTTACAAAAAAAAAATGTGAACGGAAATTATTTTCGTATTGTATTTTAACCCCTCTTTATCCACCCCTTTCAGAAATGTTTGTTTGTATCAAAAATTATTTCAGACAAATGTATTGATGATATATATATATATATATATATATATATATATATATATATATATAAAAGGTTTAAAAACATTTTGGATGTAGTTACATATTTTTTGTCATTCAACCCCTGTTTATTCCACACCAGTAATTGTTGGTCGTATAAAAAATTATATCAAGCGAAAGTTGTAGTTGATAATTTTGGTTTTACAGTAAAACAGAACGAATTTATTGTACATGGTACGGAATTTATGATTTTTTTAAATTATACCCTTTATTTTTCATATTAACAAAAGTTGTTTCGGACAAAAGTTTTAGATAAAAATTATAAGATTAAAGTACAATCTTTACAGATTCGACGTGCCTACGAAGGAAATTATTATTTTTTGTTGTCCTACAATCCTAGTTTTTTTAACCCCTTGCAGTAATGGTTGGTCGTATCAAAAATCTATCCAGACAAAAGATCTTGTTATTACTTCTGCGAGTTAAAACATATGTGATATTTTCCATGTTATGGGAGTTACAGCAATTTATCTGTTTTTCAAAAAAATCTTCCCCATTTATACCCCTTTGGTCGGATATGGACCACTAACGAAATTGACGAAGATTTTCCATTACTAGATTTTATGTATCAATTTGGAAGTGATTTTTGGAAAATTGCTGCAGCTATCGTGTCCATAAAATTGTGATATATTAATAGATATGTAAACACATATAAACTTTTGAATTGACTATAGTCAATGGTCTATGGACCATAAAATAAAAAACTATATAAACATTTTCCAGAAGTCGCACCTTGGTAACGGCTACGATGGGTTTATTTCTCTGAAATCTACCTAAAAAGAGCGCTTATGACTCAGTACAACTTCTTTGGCAATTCAACATTGACTCGTAAGTATAACATAAGGAGTAAATTGGCAGAGAGAGAGAGAGAGAGAGAGAGAAAGAGAGAAAGAAGACAATTTTCGAAAAATAACACAGTGTAGGCTTTTTTGGCTTTCATTTCTTTTTCAAGTATTTAAGATTCCTAACCTTTTTTGTATTTATTAGAAATTTTATTATAATAAAAATAAACTAATAAACATTAATTAAAAAAATTATTACTCATTAAAAAATTACTGATCAAGATATGAATAATTATTGATCAATCAATAATGATTAGTTAACAGTAAATATTACTCACTGTTGAAATACTCACACCATACAGATAATATGTGCGTGTTACTGTTCCTTTAAACATTTCTGCCATTTGGAACATGCCAAATCTCTGAAGACACATTAAATTCATAACTGGTAGCACTATCTATGCCGGAAAGGCAAGGGCTGTCTCAACTGCGCTCTCTACGCTGCTGGTTGAACAAGGAGGAACGCGAGTGTGATGGTAACAAATAATAATTTCAAGGCATTCTCAGCTGACTGTATAGGATACCTATATCTATTTTCTTTAACAAGCGCATGTGCATACTCTGTGTTATTCTTTCGTTCATCTATTTCTCTCGGTTCATTTTTTTAAACTTTGAACGAATCATTGACCCCAGCAACGTGTAGGTACATCATAGTGCCTTCTTTATATATCTTTGGCCAAGTGCCTATTCTCTGTCCTTTTTGCGTCAGAAACGTTTCGCAACAGTGTTTCACGAAAAAGTTGCATTAAAATTCTGCCTTGAAATTTTAATCCCATTGCTCCCAAAGAAGTTTCACTTCAAAAAATAATTTGCTTACATTTAATTATCATTTTCGACTACTAAAAACTATAATCATCAGAAACCATCTACAAGGTCTCAAATAATCACCTTAATTTTTTATTCGTTGTGTATCTTGGCAAAAATGTGTTAGTATTACATCTTAAATGTTAAATCGAACATTCGCAGTGAATTGCACGTAATAAGTGTGTTTGCTCCAGACCAGCAGATCGGACAAATGCTGCAGTCGAAACTACGGACAGCGTACCAGCAGTTTGCAGAAGAGTTGTTTCGAGCCTGCAATATCAGCAGTAAAATAGCGCAAGTTCCAGTCCGGGTAAGCATCAAGCCACCACTATCTAGCCTTTGCGAAGTGTCACACAGAACTGCTAATCAGTTAAATAGTATCTTTGTTCTCTACACATGTTAAAAGCTACAAAGAGTAGATACAAATCAAAATACTAAGCTAGTTTGATGAGAGCATAATTCTGTGTTCAATAATACACTACATTAAACATTCAGAATGTTTAGACTAGATATATTTATTTTAGAAAACTTCATAATTTGTATTTACTATACATTAAAATCCCAAGAAATAGTAGATAAAAAGTCTTTAAAAATTATTTAATAAATTTAATTTTTGAAAAGAGATTCCTAGCATTACTGAGTCAAGGAGTATGAAAATTGCTTTTATTGATTTTCAGTTTGAAAAAGAGTTAGTTTTGTTAGAGGCATTTATTGGGGCAAAGTAAAAGCGTCACCTGTTCAGCGTCTGTTATTAGGTAACAAATATGGTTTGTGTTGTTAGTAATAATTTCTTAAAAACGTTAAACTGACTCATAATAGGAAAATTATAGATAAAATATGGGTTCTCCTTGTTTAGATTTCCAAGTTCTTTAACTAGTGGAAGTTCGTTTTATTTTTTCCATTTTCAGAGCCTTGATAGTTCTCTTAGGAGAGTGAGGGGAATTTCTGTCTGTGCAGAAACTAAGGCAAGAGTTGTCTGGCATGAATCAGTACTTACTATTACTAATATGTATTTTTTGTTGGGCTCAATAATGACTTTGTTTGGCTAGAGTACAAGGATAATTTACTGGCCAGACATCTATAACATGTATTCCTCAACAGGTAAGAGCTGACTACCATTAATAGAAAACCATTTGTATTGATTACAGTTTGAAGAACCGGTGTATGGAGATAGATCACCAAGTTTCCTCAACTACTGTGCCCCAGGCCTCATCCTAGTGTGAGTATCCCACATGTCTTGCATAAAAAATATATATTAAAATACAATTTTATAGCCAATCATGGCTCACATAGTTTTTTCCCCGCCAAATTATGTGACGATTAGTTAAGCTAGAAAAATTTTTCTTATATAAATAATTTAATAAATTATATTCTTATTTGTTAATATGTACATAGTTTCACGTGAGAATGCATTGAGGAAGGTAAATGGTCATGAGGAAAAAAAATTATTGGTGTCACCAAATGACACAAAATACCACTCAATTTGTCTACCAAATAACGACACTTGCCCATGTTGCATATAATATATTTTAGATAGCACATTTCTAAATACCAAATTGATATATAAATAATGGTCATACATAACAGGTTTATTGCCAACAACAGTTAAACTTTTACAGTGATTTGTCAAATAATTGGTAATAATATTTAAGCTCCCTAGCTAGGTTAGGTTATAACAGTCAAACAAATCTTCCTGTCCCACAAGAACTGTCACCCACCCTATAAAACGAGTGCTTACATCGTATATCACTTTTGTAACGGTCTATATACAATGGAAATACACATTTATTATGTTACTGATTTTTTTTGTGCTGTGTTCTTGTCAGCCTAGAGTTAGCAAACTTTTCTATTAAAAAATTACTATGAATATAGTAAAAATCCTCTTCACAACTTAGTGAGAAGAATTAAAAATATACAAGCTTGTACTGCAACATGTTATTGTTTTGACAGATTAATTATTATTATTTATAATTTATTTAATGTTTGCTCTATGTCTAATATGTAATTTATTTTCAGAAACGTTAAATTATTTATGAGAATGTGACTCTATGGACTGATTCGGACAATTTTAAATTGCATATTGTTGGGATCCCTCTAGGGAGTAATTGAACTTTAAGACGGTAAACGGTAAAGTTAACGCCGTTATTTAGTAATATAAATTATTGTTTTAATAATTTTTGATTTAAATTTTATGTGAAATTTTGTTTTCCGCGCTATTGTTGCGTGCGGATTTCACGTTTTATGAAGTATTTTATGTAACTGATTTTGGTTTTCGACCAATCACGGCCCGCCATTTGAAGTTAAGTTAACTGGCTTAAGGCGATTGGTGCATGGAAAATATTACGACAAAACTAATTTAACTGTACATATTTATTTTGGATGCTTCTTTTTAAGACATAATATACCTTGTATCTTTTTTAATAAACTTTTTTTACTAAGTTATGTCATTATAAATGCATTTATTTTTATTCCAAGCCAGGATTATTTAGAAAACACATAATTATGTTAAACTTAAGTATAGTTCAAGAAACGAGTGTACGAATAGGTTTCTGCACCTATAATAGTAAGAAAAAAAAATTTTCATCGTCAAAATTACAGTTTAATATTGACAATTTCCATTGATCATTGCTGGACTACTTCAGGAGCGATTTAAAGAATAAATTTAAATGAAAATGAAAACATAATTGGCAGAACAATATTGAGTTATGTATATATTTTCATATCCTTTTGTTTTTGATAAGATCCGACTCAAAACACGCCCTCTGGAGTGACAGTTCTAGTGCTGCGTGTAAAACTCTCGCCGCCGGGAAGAATGTCCCCGCGACGTGGCGCAGAGGGCGGCGCTTGTCGGAACCAGGTAGCCCGGCGGAGCTCCGGCCGGCTGGCCGCAGCCTGCGGGAGGGGAGGGGGAAGAATGGGATGTAGAGGGAGGACGAGAGAGGAGGCCGAAGAAACGAAGGGTCTGTCAAGGTCGCGCTTCATAGTGGAGTATCTTCGCTCAAGCAAGGAAATTGTCTCTGTACAGAAAAATTCGTACAGCGAAATTCTTTTTAGCGGTTATGTTTTGACTTGAAGTTGAATACTGACAGGGTGATTATTCTTTTTGGTGGTTGTTTACACATATGAATAAATTTTTACCCTCCAGATTAATATGTTTTGACAGCATAGAACATCAGTTGTGTATTCTGGTTAGTTAGGGTATGCTATATGCACACTAGAATGACAGATCTAAATTTAACCAAAAAAATAGATTTTATATTTATTAAAATTTATTTAGAACATCAAATCAACGCTAGGCTATTCTCGTTATATGAAATTAAAAAAAAAATTGAAAATGTTAGCTAGCGATGCCAGAATGCCGGGCACACTAATTACAAATGTCCTTTTGTAATATTGCATTGCACAGAACACTGAAACCTTAATACTTCAAATGTTTGTTTACAGTTTTATTATTCTGTGCTACGTTATTAAAATTTATATATTTAATTTATTTTGGGTTTTGAACTATATTTCTGACATTGTTACAGACGTTTGGGCTTTTCTGTATGTAATTATTAAGTAATTGCGGCTTTTGGAATTACGTTTTTCACGGCCAGAAATTGCCCGAGGTTCCGGCGGAACTTTCAAAAAGTGCCTCGAGCCTATTGTTGTAAGTTGCTACTAAAAAGAAGCTTGGTTTTGCCCGTTTTGGTGCGTGCAGCTCCGCGTCAGGACGTTCCTGACGCGGGCTTACCATAAGTTATGTTACGTGTGCGGTAATAATAGTATGTATAAAAAGGTTATCATCAGACTGTTGATGGTATGTTAAGTTGCGAACGGGAATACGCGATTTTAAAGTTATTAACGTCAGAAGATATCATTAGTCTAGGTATGGCCATTTTGTTATTACTCTATCACTAACGCTGTACTGACGCCCTGCAACTTTTTAACATTGCCGATTGATATTATGACTTTGTTGATGTTGCTGGGATAAACTAAAACCAGCCGCTATTAAATATTATATTTACTAAATTAATTAGCCTCTCAGTATTATTAATGGCACGATCATATGAACATACAATGCACAACTATCTTAGTGGTCTTGAGTCTATAGGTCTTATGTTTTATCGGACAATTGATTTAATTTATGAGTTAGTGAATTTTTCGAAACGTAAATCCATTTTTGAACTCTACGTGAAACATTAACATTTGCGAAGTCGTGCCCATGTACCTGGCAACGATAGTTAAAAAAAATCAGAGTGATATTTTGGTCAAAAGGAATTACTGTATTTAGGGATACGTGGTATTTGTTTATTCGTGTGTAAGTAATAAATCAGTCTTAAAATCAGTTAATTATTTTGTCTTCCTCTTTCGTATTCTAATTGAGATAAATATCATATAAGCATGTGTTACTTGTATCACGACATCTAGGTATTGTTTATCAGTAATTAATATTTTATTTTATTTTTTTGTTAACTAATGTGCATAGGGCAGTGCACTAGACATCACTACCTGTGTGTAGTGTTGCGTTACACTTTTTAACGCATTAGAGTTCACATAAAATGATAATTCCAAAATTTTGTTTAAAAGTATAAATATCAGCGATCAATTTAATTAATTCCTGTATAACTCAGTGAGTAAAACACTCGAAAATATGTATAAGACCTGTTAATCTAAATATTTGTTAACAGTTAAACTGAACCAAGATGTGTTAGTGTTTTTTTTCTTCCGTATATTAGAGGTATGGGACATCAAAATACGCATCTGTCGCCCACTGACTTTAAATACAGAATTATAAACTACATATTGTGAAAACATTCTGCAACAGTTTTTGCTGAACGGAAAAACACGGATGAGAAGACAGACGAAATGTGTTTGGTAAGTGATTTTTCGTCAAATGAAATGGAACAGGGCGGTGCTTATCAGAATGAAAGTACAGAACTACTTTTGTGCAAGGAAATGCATTTTACAAAGACATTTCAAGAGAAATCACCTTTAAATGAAATAGATCTTGCTGACATGGAAGAAATATACTTAGATTTAGCGGCCAGGTCCCTTTCAAGTGACGAAATTTCTCTTGAAGGGCTGAAATATGTTTCTGGCTATATAGCTCACCGTTTCAGAAATAAATATCCCGACCTTGGCACTACGGATTTCAATTCGGAGGACGATAGCTGGATACATGTACAATTAAAGGGTAACTTAAAATGTCCCACTAATGAATTTTTTGAATTAATAAAGATCGCTGAAATGTGTTTTGATAATGTTCATGGCAACAATTTGTGCAAAAAACAGCGGATTTTTGAATCACTGACTAAAATTATTTGCGGAACTACTGAAAATAAATATCCAGAAGAAGTTATATATTGTTTTGTCAGGACACGAACGTATATGCGTATCAAGTATTTGAACATGAAATATTTTAACGAACAAGACCAAAAACGCAAAGAAAGAAATAAGATGAGGAAAACTACCCTCTAAGATTTTTCAGTGTGATAGTGTTCATTTTATTTCACCATAATATGTATGTTCATAATTTATTTACGATGTTTTTTAATTACTATATTTAAGAAAAGCATTTATTGTGAATAACGCAGCAATTATGTAGGGCTTAAGGTATTTATTGTATTCCAAATATTGAGTATGTCATTTTTATTGCCTTTATTAAAAATAATATATATGTTAACAATGTAACAAAATTGTGACATTTTTGTATTGCTATTGCAATTTCGTTTCTTGTAAACATTATTGTAGACTTTTTCATATTGAAATTAAATTTGCTATAGGGTTGTTTGTATTTTAATTTTACAGTTATAAGATTTTTTATATGTTTTTAACTGTTTACAAACATTTGAAAAATATTTCCTTAACCATATTTCCATTTCCATGGCAATAGTCTTGTTAGCTTTTCGGGTAACTCTTCTACATGGATGATAAGATGGTGCGACATCTAAAACATATCACACCACCTTTACATAACTATAAAACTAAGAGGTGTTTGCTTTACATAATATTAAAGCACAATGTTTCCTTGTGGCGTAGGTGATTTAGAATTTCCATTTATCTAGAAAAATGCGCTTTCAGAATGTTTTTTAACACACAGTGTTTCGGAAGGTTTTTGAAGAAAACAATTGACTACACGTTTTATTTTTATGCAGCTGAATTCGGGCACGTGCATGAAATATAATTAATCCGTAGGAAGCGCAGTGGTTTAAAGTATTGATGTTGAAGATTTGAAAAGATTTATTGAAATAGTGTGAGAGAACGAGCGAGTTGAGTGAGAAGATGTGCGGGAGTGGCAGAGGTTAGCTCTCAGCCACATTACCTGCGCAGTTGCGAACAAAAATATAATCTATTCCACCTCCCCATGGCGAAGGATGAGTGAAAGAGAAACCTGCTAAACCTTCCCCTCCTCCGGGCATGATAGAAACGTATCGGCTCTGTGTTAAAGGGAGAGCGAGATACTATCTTCGAGGTTCTGTTAGTTACCGCTAGATGGCAGGCCGCAGAGCGACCGCCAGCGACACCCTTCCCGTCTGAAGGCCATCTCGCCACTGACGAGCTGGAACTAAGCTCCTGACCTCCCTACATAGTAACGGTCACCCACATAGGCATCTAGACTCTTTAATGATCATATGATACAAAATTCATTGTTTTCGGGCCTGTGACCGTTTTTTACCGTGCACCAATCGCCTTAATTTAAGAAGCTAGGAGAGTAGGAGAATTCTATAATGGCCAGCTAATAAAGCTGAAGCTTGTGACGTCGGCGATAATAAATCCTGCAATTTAGCTAATTAGCGGTAGGCATCCCGAACCGAGGATGGATATTTATGTATTCTAGGGAGTCTAGATACGAATTTAGGCTTTATCTAAAAAGATAAAGGGCCTAGTAGTGAAAAACATGAGTAATTAAAAAGTGCAAAATTTGTTTCCTCCACACATGCACATCGTCACGTAACTCCCGTTTTTTCGCCACATCGCCGTCTAAAACTATTATAAACATTGTTATTTTGAAGTAATTTGACATTATCTACGATATAAATAATATTTTGATACGAATTTAATTATTTTTACACACGATTACATCAACTCAGAGGTCCTACAGACAGAGAGACTCTGAGCTCTACCGACTATTATTTCAAACCTTACTACCCGAGGAAAATTAATTAAGATCCCTAAAACAACAAATAATAGAAACTGTGTAATTTCGACGAACCCCAATTAAAGACTATTGTTTGTGATTTGAATGTGCGCACCATAACTCCTGATGATTGGAATTCATATGTGATCTGTGATGTCAAGAACCAGTTAGGAATTTGAATATAATAATTAAATAATATTATTAATAAGAGTAAATTTTGAACCATTTTTCGTTTTTAATAAAAATAATTATATATTTTAATTGTGAGTGTTGTGTTATGTTATTTCTAATATCTTTTATCCCAGTGTACGTTTATGTATATTTGTGTTTTTACTAAAATATCACCTAACTGTGGCCTATAGAATACCAACACATACCATTGGAGAGCCACCCAAATAATATTGATTTTACACAGTTTAACACAGCTCAACGTGTTATATTATATTTAGTATCCATAGAAGTGGGGCCTAGACATACACCAACATTTCAAATGTGTGTGTGAGAAGCAGCCGCACATATCTAATTGGCTACCCAAGTGGGGCCATTCATGTAAAAATAGTAGGCAAGTTGTCCTACAAGCTCGTGTATATATATATATATATATATATATTGTTTCGGGTCCAGTGGCGTGACACTGTTACCAAATTAATTTATTTTTTAATTTTTCAACATGAAGTGTTGTGGCTTCCTTTACAAGAACTACCTCCAGTTCAGGGATAACCTCTTTCCCTGTTCACAGACACATAATCTTAGTCATTGTTTGTTCTGGCGTTGGATACTGAAATTTTAGCCAAAAAATTGTTCCAAATAATGTTCTAGAAGTAGGTACTATCATTTATCGTAATAAATCCTGACCTCATTGATATGTTGCCACGACTTCAATAATCTTCTGCGAGTATTATGACTAGTTTATATATTGGCCACAGTTCGCTTTTTTTTTATGATATCACAAAATTATGTTCAGCCTTGGCATTGACAGTGAAAAAGGAATTTTATTCTAGCTCAGATTCGACTCTCTCGCTACATGTCTTCAACTCCACTTGATAATTAATAGTCCTGAGTCAAAACCTACATGACTGTGCTCTCCATTGAATTGGCGAGTCTTATCTAAACTCCCCATTTACAAGAAATACATTTTAGCGATCAAAAGCATAAAACCGATATTTTATTTTGGATCTAAGAAGCAAGTCAACCAAGTTTCTAATCTTATGTGCCAGAAGACCATGTCCCATCTCAGCAAAGCAGGGCTAGACCTGCTATTTCAAGCAGAAGAAATTAATTTTTTTCCTCTTTCCAGCTAGCTGGCTCTCTAATTGTAGCCTTTGCTGCTGGTTCTAATAAAAAGCATACGTAAAATCATAGAATACATTTAGGATGTCTGCAAAGGTTACAAAAGCTTATATTCCGGAAGTGCCCTGATACTTAAGATGTATTATGGTATAATGGAGGGGTCACATTGCAGAAGAATTAAGTCAAAGTGAACCTGAAGAAAGACACCAATGTTACAGGCCAGTGAAGCCTTTGCAGGTAAACCTACCCGAGAATTCCTTGTTGTGAACTAAACAGAGGACGCTCACTTTCTTCTCCCTGAAGCCAGGACACAGCTATCTTCCTAAACTGGGAAACTGAAAACATTAGGCTGCCAAATAGCAATTAAATGTTTCAAAAGTCAGAGCTGACAGTGAAAGATTGACAAGACAGACACATTCATCCTGCCTAGGTTATTAGTCTGAAGGATATGGATACTTCATATAGAGAAATTGTTGATGCCCACTACATACTAATGCAGTTGGCACTGGGTTGTCTGAGAAATTGCCATATCTTATACGTCGTAGCTTATCACAAATAGGGCAGCAAACATTTAGGCCAAGATGGCTCTGGAACAAAAGTGTTTTGGCTTTGTGATAAAACTACTATATGAATCGGCTACCCAAATGAAGAACTGAAACTTGTAGATTCATTTCTTTCCTTGATCCTGAGAGAGACATGCTTAGAAATTGCACTCATTCTGTTCTCTTCCACTCATAACTTGAATGATCACTTTTTTAATCGATTCACATGTGAGAAATCGTCTTAAGCATTCCATACATAAGAACTCAATTTATACTTCTGTAATGCATGTACTATTTTAAGCAAACATGGAGATTGCGATGTTTTTTAATATTCCACAACATGTCCATTCGAGAATATTTATTCCTTCCTTATCATGGACATCAGTTCATAACTGATAAGTACATTTTACAAAATAATATTTTCAGGGAGAGAAGTGTAGAGAGTAGGAATTTTGGGTCACAGCCAAAGTTAAACAATTTCTATGAAAAACAGCTCTTGTGGAATGAAGAAGGGTGATAAGTGATTTTAATAATAACAAATTTGAAGAATTTGAGAAAAAATGAGTAGAGTTTTTTTAAAAATCGATCGTGCCCATCACCAGCTGACAGTCGGTGAACGTGCTCGTATCGTCTGCCCACAGCCTGATCTTCTTCCTCGGGGTGGCCTTGTCGATAGGCACGATGGTGCACGAGCGCCGCGAGAGGCTTCTGGACAGGACTCTCGTCGCAGGTGGGTTTAGGTCCCTCTCACTGAGCTTCTCTTCACTGTTCATTTGAGAAATTTTGGTCAGTAATACATTCATCAAACTAAGCCTTAATTAGTCAAAAATTAAAAAAAAAAAGATTTTGTGACTATATTGATTATATATACAGATTACATTTTTGTTCTTGCTATGAATATTCTGCCAGATAATCAATCATGGATAGCAACCTTACTTGCAGACGGCTATAATGCGCTATTGCTAACAGCAGTGGCGTAACCAGGATTTGTGTAGGGGGGGGGGGGTGTTAAGAAGCATGGCCCCCCCCTTCCGTATTAAAGCGAGGGGTCTGGGGGTCCTCCCCCGGGAAAATTTGGATTTTAAGGTGTAAAATAGTGCTATTTTAGCAGTTTTCGGTTCTTAAATTTAAATATTGTAATGGTAAAATTTTTATTAATTTTAATATGAAATTTGTTTGAGTGATGAATAAGAAATTAATTAAAGATTTGGTGCTAGGGGGGGGGGTTGAACCCCTAACCCCCCCCCCCTGGCTACGCCCCTGGCTACGCCCCTGGCTAACAGCCTACACAGGTCAGTGACGAGCTGCTCATGACTGCGAGCTCGCGTGTGTGGCATGCGTGCAGGTGTGACGTCGTTCGAGATCATGCTGTCGTTCGTGCTGATCCAGCTGGTGGTGATGTGCTGCCAAGTGGTGCTGCTGCTGGGCTTCGCGCTGTTCGTGTTCCGCGTGGAGTGCGTGGGCGACATGGGCTGGATCAGTCTGCTCACCGTGCTGCAGGGCATGAGCGGTGTCTGCTTCGGTAGGTCTCCGCGGCTATGTCTACATTAACTAGTAGGCCTTTATTGACGCGATAACGTCTTATAAATCGATGAACGCCGGCTGCACGCACGAAAAATTGTCACGTTCCGCCTGAGACGAGCGTGCAAGAACCGGCCACCCACCGTGCGAGAAAATCTTCTATAATATCAAACAGGTTAAGGCAGGCTTTTTAACTAATTGTTCGTGATTATATTTAAACTAATTATTTCAATTAAATTTGCAAAAACTGTAAATAATATATGAAAATTAAAAAGTATACAATTTTTCATGAATGTTTTCTAATGACGTTATCACGTAAAATTATCGTCTGTTAACCCACTTTACAGACAACCTCCTTTTTTGAAATATCAAGCCACATCTAAGATACAGTTTCTGTATTGTATTGTATTGCTTGACACGAGATAAAACATTGCTATAGGTGATCAGTTGTTTTCTACCAGCTGTTCAGACTGTAAGTTTTATATTAACAATAGTACTGGAAGCATGTTTACTCTGGAATGCTCAAAGGAAATTACAATTAGGGCCTCCCCTCCCCCATTACCCTGCCAAGCCACCTCATCAGTCAACCTGCTGGCAGGGTGAATGTAAGGCATGGTCGAACATAATTTTCTTTTACTTTTGAAATTATTTAATTTTGGATAAGTATTTTAATTTTGTGAATTTTTTATTATATTTTTGTGTTTGGTTTTTTTTGGTTTGCTTCGAATTTATAGTTTCATGAACATGTTATATGGGATTTTGTCAAAGTGCTTAAAAAATAGTATCACTGTTTGAACATTACTTCTGCTAGCAGAAGAAAGAGTTGTTTTTTTCAATGTGGTTTACTCAGAATTCTTTGAATTTTTTTTATTTCCTTGAATATGTATATTTCAAAAATCAAAAATTTTAAATATTTTCCAGCTTAAGGATACAAAATGCAGTTCTTTATCTTCATTTCACAACTGCTTGATTGAACATTAGGAGTGAGTTTATGGGGTTTTCTCAGGGAACTTCAAATTATGAATATTTTAAGAATTTAAGATTCTAAGCGATTTTCAAAGTAACGAAAATAATACAGAATTATATCTTTGTTCCATAAATGCTTGGTTGAATGTAAAGATTGGGAATTCTCTATGCTTAAACGAAAATTGTTTTGGATATGGTTGTAATCTTCTACCCTGAAACAACAGTGTAACCCATCATTTCCACGGGAGTTGTTTCAAACCGGAAGTTAAAACATAGTGTGTTTGCACTCGCAGGCAACATTTAGCTACATGGTTTTTCAATTGTGCAATGGTTTGCAAGAAATATACAAAGTGTTTCGTATATTATAATATTTTTAAAACATTAATATAATGTGTTTTCACTCTCCTACATTTACAGTTTAAGGGGGCCCTAGCTAGTCAAGGATGTATCTGCGTTAGGACAAGATTATATGTGCGATGCTCGCTGGTGCTTCTAGCGCAGTGTCGCTTGTAAGCACAAGGCTTTGAAGTGGGCATAGTCTTCTCATTATTAGAGACCTGCAAAATTCGCGGATTCATTCGGCGATAGGCTAGAATTCATACACATATACCTCTTAGATAATTTTGCTATTGGCTTACTGTTCATCTGGACGAATCTCAACCAGTTATAAACCCTCAACCAAAGAAGGATCGAATCACAGACAAACCAGCTGAGACAACTTACAAGTCGGCAGCCAATGAACTTGCGTTATTTGCCCGAGTGTACAGGGGTATGTGCAGTCTATCCTGAAGGCCATCGAAACCGCGAATTTTGCAGGTCTCTCATTATGCATGGGACAGCTATCTGAGCGGCAAGTAGGATATAATAAATGCAATGCCCTTGAATGACTTAAATAATCTGTACCAGACATTTCTTTCATGAGTAAAAATTATTCTGGAAACATGCATTTTAGCTTTTTTCACTCTCCTAAAAATAAAGTTTAAACTAAACAAGGAAACAGAACTAACTACCCACCCACCCTCAGCGCATTCTTAAAATCTTTTCGTAAACAGAAATCATTTGGTAATCTTAAGCGGTTTTCAAATGGCGTATATTTTTTTCTGAAAATTTGCAGATCATATGATAGGCCTAATCAAATATCGGCATTTTCATTTGTGATTTTTCGTAAACACAATTATGTTTTCAGATTTTTTTAAAACTTAATTTTAGTCCTAAAATGGCGCACTAAGTATGTGCGGTCCCCTGTCATGTGAAATATTGTCTTTTGTAAGTAAAATTTTAGCGTGGGAGCTGTATATTTTTAGTTATAGTGGTGGTTTGATGTTACAAAGTGTTAATTCGAAAGGGTTGTTAAATGGCTATACTTATATCTATTTAAATGTTTGGTCTTATATTTTTAAATTTTTTTATTTGTTAGGAATAGTGGAAAATTCCCGTACAGCCATGTGTAATCCGTGTGGATGCAAACACTGATCTTTTTTAAATTCAGAATGTTGGTAATTTTTGCTGCCGTACAGCAATCTGTTGGGATTTCCCTGTGGGGAAATGTTTAGGCTGTTCCCTGTAAGTTTTATCGAGGTATTTAAATTTACTTGATATAACATCGTCGTAGATTTTAAGGTTTAAGTTTTATTTGTTTCACAGTTTACGTCATGTTTATCTGTTTTCATGTGCGCCATCTTGAATTTTCCCAGTTAAAGTACCTATCTGTTTTTTTATTCGTACCGACATTCCGAGTTCGGAGAATAACCACATGCCATATTTAGGTTTTGTACGTTCCACCCTTGCATAGTTAGTACTATTCGTTGCCTATGCTTATGTGGACTCCGTCCACTTTCAAGTATTTCATTTACTTCTCGTAACATTACTAAAAATGATTTCATCTCACCCCTTACCCCCTCCTCTGGCAACCAACTTCTTCCAGATTCTTCCCTCATCCCCCCCCCCACACCCCAACTTTTCCTTCACCTTCTTCCCTTCTCAAAATTAATTTGAATACCCAAGTACACCATAAATTCCCCCCCCCCCTTTTAAAGTTAAACTTTCCCCTCCATTCCTGTTTTTATGTACCTCGTTTACTTCTGTTCTCTTAATTAACTCCGTGCCAAAATGTATGAGGTGCTTGCATCCAAAACCTCGAGATCACTAGAGTGATAATGACTGAAGCCCCAGCAACTGTACTCAGACTTTTATAAAATTAAAATAACTTCCAACGACTATGGCACTTCCTACCTTCTATCTTCTCAAATAACTGTGAAGTCATTCAAAATGGCCAAAATCCAATATGGCGTAAAACCGCAACATCTACCTCCCAAGTTCTCAAATAATTTCATGCAGAAAGGGAAATTGAAAAAAATAATAATCTTTGTGGAAAAGAGGAGCATTGTGACCAAACACCCCCCTCCCCCCCACCCCCAGAAAACACGTGTAAGATACAACAATCATAACAGAAATTGAATAAATAAGTAATTAATGTTTAAGAGGAGAGTCCCTTAGAGGAAGGGGAGACAGATAGAACAATAGAAAAAAATGTTTGATAGTTATGGGGGCAGAGGGAAGGGGGAGGAGGTGACAGTGATTTATTACCCCAATTCGCATATCCTTTGTGCGATCCAGAGCTCCCCCTAATAACAATCATGCTGTAACGATTTATTAATTAAAGCTTGGAAAGATATTTTTATACTTTGTAATAACATACATTTGTTTAAATGTTTATGTATAATTTAAAATTGTAGAGAAATTTTAAAATATGTGATATTTATGTAGGTTGTTAGTTAATTGCAACAAATCTTACTGGTACTACACTCACAATTGGTCCATGAACTCCACTGTTGGCCTCACGCCCCTACAACAGAAGTAGACCCGAGGCACCAGCTGTGCACTCTCATCGCTGATGCCTCTCTGTGGTCACTTGGCGGTGGGGTATCTGCCTTCCTTAGGACCAGGGGCGCAACAACTAAATTTCCAAAGGGGGGGGGGGGGCAATATACCTTTTTATTAAGAATCATCAATCCCCCTATTGAAAGGGGGGGGTCCGGGGGCCATCCCCCGGGAAAATTTGTATTTCAAGGTGGAAAATGGTGCTATTTTAGCAGTTTTATTATCTAAAAATTGATTACACAGCACTTTCTTTGCCCCCGTTTGCCCCCACTTCATGGTTTCAGAGGGAGGGGGGGGGGGGCAAAATACCCTTGCCCCCCCCCTTTTGTTGCGCCCCTGCTTAGGACTAACAATTTTTGGAATTTAAGTTACCATATGCACAGTGTAAGCTGGAAAAAATAACTGTATCCACCACAAAATCATTTTCGAAAACTTATCCTTCTAATGCTAAGGGGCAAGATGGCATAATACTGCAGCTTCTCACCGTTTGTACCAAAGCGATAACCACATTTTCAACTCATGTTTTCAAGTACTAATATATTTCATGCGTAAGTAAATTTCACCTAGTTATATTTCTAGCTTATGGCGTTAGTAAATTTTAAATTTGGATGCATTCTGCTAGTGGTTTTACTATTTTAGTTAGTCAATTTGCATGGCTGTCAATGCTAACTGAAGTGTTGGAGGCGTGAAAATGTGCATTTTATATAAACGACACTGTAAAATTTGTGTGTGCTTGTTTGAAGGTTTCACCATTGCGGCGTTCTGTCAGACGGAGAGCACAGCATTCCAAGTGGCTATGGGTAGCTTCTATCCATCCATATTGTTGGGAGGCAAGTATCATCACTTCTCACCATATTGGAATATTAGTACAGCCCTGCGCACACACTGCGCAATGTTTTTTACAAACACGTTGATTTTCGTATATTGTCGTCGTTAGAAGTCTTTCTGTGTCGAATAAACCAAGCAATGTTGCAAGTTGCGTTGAATCAAATTGAAGTTATAAGACATTGCTCGACTATCCTCTGCCTCTGCCTCGAACCTATTATTATTATTTTTATATATACTATTATTTAAATAATTTAAAAAAAGAGGCGATGTAAATTTAACCTATGAAATAAATTTCGTCTTAAAACTCAAGAATTATTTCAATAAACATCTGGCGTTGGTTTGTTGGATTATAGTCTCAAGAACAAGAAAATATTGATATTATTTAAATATATTATTTAATAGATAAGTAAGGTAACTCATCTGTCTCTTTTCAACTGAGTACTTTTGCCTTGAACCTAGGAGCCCAGGAGGAGAGCGCCACAACTATTTCTAGTCATAAGTTAATACCGTACAATGTTCACCAAGGGCCATTATCTGTCTCACTACTTAAACATAGAACTTTAAAAATCGAAAAGAGTGACAAGAGTTTATTTTCACAAAAAATCTGTGCCTATTAATTAATACGATATGACACGAAAGCGCATTGGTCTGGTCAGACCGAATGCTTTCTTGTCATATGTGGTAAGCCTGTATCGCAGGGAGATGACGTGATTCTTCTATTAATGGAATCACATGTAGTGCCAAGGAAAAAAAAAAGATATAATTTTCATTCAACCTGGATGCATATCATATCACGTGTTACAGCAGTATGCTCATTGAGGTGGGTAATGTCCATATGTCCACATGTCCACATGTCCACAGGTACCATCTGGCCCCTGGAAGGTATGCACATGCTGCTGATGTACGTGAGCAAGTGCATGCCGCTGACACTGCCCATCCAGGCTCTGCGCTGCCTCATGTCTCGAGGCTGGGGCCTGGGAGAGCCAGACGTGTACCTGGGCTTCGTGTCGGGCACCGCCTGGACCATGCTGTTCCTCGCCACCACCATCCTCGCAGTCAAGGTCAAGAAGCTGTGACCTGGCAACCCTGCGCATCCAGCCCTGAGGCCAGTACCTCTCGCCAGGGGCCCAGCCTCTGCCTGGCGACACGGCGGTCAGCCTGGACCTCAGTAGCTCCGTGCTTGCACTGTGCCTCGCGCATCCAGTCTCTGTGACAGCTCAAATACGCTAAGCGAGACACAACGCATTCCTTTTCTTTACTTTTTTTTTTTGTTTACTGGGAATGTTAAGGTATTATAAGTGCAAATCAACAGCACAGTTTCTCAGATAATGCTATTTTGTGGAGCAGAGATATTGTATGCATTGGCCAGAAGGAAACGTGGTAAAACATTCAAGTTTTGCAAGTAGGCTAAAATTATTTGAATGACACTGGCCCAAAACCAAGACTGATATGGTTAAATAACTTTTTTTAATGTGAATTTCTAAGTGTTTAATATGGAATGAGAGTTACAAAAATAAAGGAAACAAAAAGACTACTGGAATGAATTGGAGAAATATGGACTGTTTAAGAACCACACTGCGGACAGATATTTAGATTAAAGCATTTTCAATTAAATAAAAACTGACTAAAGATAAATGTAATTTGAGGGAAAATGTCAAAATATTCAATAATTACTATTGCACAATAGGGTTTCGTGTAAAGAAAAGGTAACAGTGTATGTAACCCACAAATTTAATCTACGCACCATGTAATTATGCTAATGTAATAGCAGTGCAGCTAAAAGTGCTTCGAATGCAGAACACCTATAACCAACTACAAATAGTTCTAATGTAAAGTATAATTATATCGGTTTCCAGTTACCACTGTGTGGCTTTCTCTCTTTATGACAGATTTACACTACTTCTAGAACTTAATTGTTTCTGAATACGATAAATGACAGTCGCAATTTGTTCCTGTCAATATCTATAAACTGTTGCACTTAAATAAGTAACACTTCTATGCCCAACTTTGTGAGATGAGACAAAAAAAAATTATGTTTTCATTGAATACCGGTGCTTTTGACAGTGAAATTATGTCAGATTAGTCTAAATAGGTACAAAAGTTCTGCATATGAGTATATGACAAAATGGTGCAAATGAAGACTTCAAATTCTACATTTTGAACATTTTTGCACGTATGCAAGTTACTAGTAATATTGTATATTGGTTTTACAGATGATAACGTCTTATATTTTTCACTATAATTTGTTTTTCTATTATTTGTATGTAAAGTGATTGACAAATAAACATATTTTTTGTTTATATGTTTATTTATGTTATGTTTTTAATGTTAAAATTTAAATTTTACAGACAAGGTACAAAAATAATGGTTGTCTGTAAAACATCTCTCATTAACTCAGTACTGTAATACTTGGGATGCATATGCTAAACCCTGGATTAATGGAAGTTTATAGGAATGGATTACTTGATCAGGTGAGAAGTATTCAAGTAAAACCTTGTAGGTTTTTCTTCGTTTAAAGTCACGGCTGTTGAAGCCCGATAATTTTCTTAAGGCTTTGTAATTTTTTAATTATGGAGGAGAGGCTATATAATGCTGACTATTCATTTATAAATAGGTCTACAACTGTCACCAATGGTGCTAGAATTTTGGATTATACCGAAGCACTCTGATGGTATCAAATGCATAAATAAATATATTACAAGATCCAACACCACGTGATAATATATAGCATGTTCGCCAATAGTGGGGCATAAATAGGTTGACGGAGCATGCCAAAACGAAGAATTTTTGTAAACGAACGTATGTCCAGGAACCAATCCCTGAAAAGGAACAGGCGCATCAGATGTGTGCCAATTTGAATTTGGCGGGCCTCAGGGGACGACTACACTGGCTGAAGGAGCGATCGCAGCGCAAACGTCCAGACGCTACGTGGGAAGCAGGCGACAATCCGCACGCAGTTCAGTTAACATCACCAATTCTTCCAGTTTCAGGCAGTCGTTGGTTAAGCCGTACGAAGGTATTCCTATTCGGTGCACGTCTGTTGTGAAAGCGCCCGAGGTAAATGCGCAATGCTTCTGTTGACATTTTTTTTTTCACCTTCCGTACATTATTAACATACGGCCATGACTGCAAATGTAAAGTCTGCCGTGTTATTGGGCATCGTACTGGTTGATAGTCAACACTGCGCTAACTGTCCAAGCCCAGCGTGTTAACGTACCACAGCCAACTATTAAGATGACTGGTTGCTAGTGCATTTGACACAATGCTTGTTTTGGCGTTACATACCAACTATTAAATTCTTGCCTAGCAATTTCCGAACATCCTGTGTATTGATACGGGTCGTCGAGGGGGGTGTGTCATGATAAGATCGTTAGGTGATACTCCATGTTATAAAGATCAGTCTAGTCACCTTGCAGCACAAGTATCTTCACCCCCACGTCCAGAGCGGTTACCGCTCGGCTATAGCGGGAGATGGCCTATTTTATTATCCTTGGATAGATGCTAGATGTTGGCAGTGGTGAAGGTACCATTGCCTAAATGAATGATATGTCATTTAGTCAAAAAAGCGAGAGACCTGATCTTATATAGAACTACCTACAGCTAATTCATGAAGAAAAATATCCCAGTTGGTTTAATTTTGACATCAGCAAAACCCTTAGCAAGTTTCGAAAGTGATTATTGTAGCTAAATTTTATGTAAAAACTTGATCAATTATATCGACTATATCACTTCCGTGCACTGAAAAAATACAAGTATTTAAAGAAAGGGATGTACTAGAGTTACAATGTCAAGGTAGGTACCGATTAAGAGAATTTTCAATATACCCTATCACTTACAGACAGGGGATTATAAGTACTGTTGTCCTTGTTATATAATTGCTTAGAATTATCAGATGTCCTCCAATACCAAACCTAAAAAACCAGACCTTTGCTTGATGTACTTGTGAAACACAACTTCAATCAGAATCATGGAAGCTTTCAAAGAGTGATGATAAACCTCAAGATACGGAAGATGCGGTCGGCAGCTCTACACATATAATCATACGGCATGGTCGAAACAATAAACGGGTCTCTAAAGCAATTTGAAAAGTAACCATTCTTATTGGGATGCCAGAGTGCCCCAGGTATTGTTGGCTTTCCAGTAAGCAATCACAAAACATGGGTGAAAACCTTGAAGATAATGGTCAGGACAGAACCTCCAGAAAAGTAACCGGTGTATGCTCATGAACTATAAGAGAGATTGAAGAGCATATATGAGTTTACTGTTCAACTCCAAATTAATATTAAGATACACATGTTTTATGTTTATGCAATTAGATATGTTTTCAACCCAGACAGAAGTTGAATGTGTGAGCATCTTAAACTAGTAGTCTTGGAAATAAGTCATCATTATAAGTCATTTTGCGTAAAACATTACTTTAGTTCTTGATCTTTCACAATTATAATAGTCAGAGGTGCCCCCCCCCCCCCCTAACCTAATGATGCCCCCCCCCCCCCTCGAAATCGAAATTTTTTATGCCATTTTCTCAATGATTTACTCAATTATTTTATAATATTATACTTTTTTAAAATTATATTTTATCACATTTTGCATTAATTTAAACTGATTTTCTAATAATAATTTTGGTCATATCAGGTAATATTTCCATCCTGAACCGACAGATGCCAAACTGCTTTTGTTGAGGAAAGTGCGGGGTTGCCAATTTGATTTACAGGGCCGGGGCAAGGTAAATTGGTGCCCTAGGTGAAAAACCTTAAGGCCCCCCCCCCCCCCCCCCCGGACACCACAAAAAAAATTTCCTTGCCTCAAAATACATCATGTAAGCCTAAGATTTTGCCAACAATTAAAGCAGGCTTGTGTTTTTTTTTTTTACTTTTTTACTTATAACAAATCATAAACAGGTCACCGTTGACTTTAAATAATTACTTATATCAATATAAACATTCCAAACTGTTACAAAAATCCATTTTCCTCTAGTTTCAATAATCGTTAAACATATTATATCAGCTGTTATGTGTCGTGCTGTGCCGCCCCCAGCCTAGGCGGTTGCCTAGTTCGCCTATATGGACGCACCGGCCCTGTTGATTTACAAGATCCCTTTCAATTATCAAAGCACCAGAAACGTATTTTCACATTAGAAGCTATAATTATGTAAATAATATATACATTTTTCTCGTCTTTTAACCACCCTCCTGAAATTTTAATGACGCAGTCTGCGTCGTTAACCCCCCCCCCCCCTTTTGTGGGCACCCCTGTAATAGTAATAATGTGAGAATATTTATTCGTCATGAGTACCTAAACAAAACAAAGAAATATTTGAAATTTTTTTGAATATATCATTTTAGAATTTTATATAACAGATTCAAAAATGTTTTTAGTTTTATTTCGGAAGTATTGTGACAATATTATGACAGTTGAAATTTTATTTTATTGTTTTTTTTAAGAGTAAGAATTTGGTACGTAGTTTTTGATTAGTTGCACATGAAACAAACATTATATGTTTATTTAAAAAATAGTTTATTAAAAGCAACAAGTTACAACAGAAAGAAAACATTTCTTTAACAATGTACAACAGTATAAAACAGCATGTGAACACAAGAAAATAACAGTCCAGGAAATGAAAGTTTGTACAGCTGATCAGTAAGTTGACCTACAAGGACACAAATATGTTGATATAAAATTTACTCATACACTTAGGCACAGAAGTAATCACAAACTTTATATCGATATGATATATTATATCATTTTTTGAAATCTATAACAAAGTTATTACACTCTGATTAATTGTCTATAGTACATAACTTAGTGCCTAATAAGGTTAAGGTACAAATTACACTATTTAACAAACTATTTACATATGTATCGGTTAGAACTGTAAAATTAAAAATTGTGGTTTGATAAGGAAAACCGTTAAAAATAATGTTTTATGTGTAAATAATTCAAAAGTTATTTTTAAAAATGTTATATACATAATTATTTGAATTAACTCGGCAAAATTAATAGCTCTTGAAATTTGTAGGCATACTGGAATGTTTGTTGAGCTATAATCAGTAATAATAATCAGTAACTGTGCATTTTCACTGGTCTAAAATATATGGTGCTCTAATGAAATGAGTCCATTAGTGGTGTAAAAATAATTAAGAGTTTTAATTAATATACTATCACAATTGTGCACTGTAAAATAAAATTGTCTCTAGCAATGATATATTTATTTCGTTTTTTCGTGCTAATTATTTTACATGTGCTCCACTTTGCATTCATTCTCCTTTCGAACCCAACAGTGTGATGGGAATAACAATAAGCTAAGAGGCTGCAGATATTTTTCAGATTTGACTACAAGCAAGGACTTCCATAGGAATATAGCTGTGTATTCTCAAAAAACTATATCTAGCCAGTGAAATTTATCTAAGAGTTTAGTGAATCTAAAATAAAATATTTAATAAAAATAAATATTATTAATTATGAGGAATTAAATTTTCTTGTAATAATGCAAATACAAGTTTGTGATGTAAATATTAAGGATATTTATGAGGATTCTTTATAAATAAAAAAAAATTACTTGCCTTGTTCTCATATTTGGCAGAACTGTATGCAAGTGTATATCTACATTTTTTTTAGTTTGTATTATTGAATGAATTTAGTGTTTTCCTGCTTCCATTCATAAATAATTGTGTCATGTAAAACCGTAGTATTCTTTCATTTTGCATTATTTTTGACTGGTCCAGCATTCTACATTTATACTATGGGAAAAATAATGAAGGTTAGCTCATTTATGATATAAGAATGCTATCCAAATTGTTGAGGGATCAAATCCCAGGAAATTAAAAAAAAAATTGTTTGCAGTCCAAATAGTGGTTAAATTGTAAATGTGTCACATCGAATTGTATTAGCTGGGTGTGATGTTACATTAGGTATGTACTAATTGTTACCCATCAATTGCAAAAGTCAAAGCTGGTCAAAATGTCCTGGACCAGTATAACAAACACTGTAAAACTTTCAGGTAAGGCACTGAACATTTACAAGTCACAATAATAATTTACAAACATACAGTTTTTCTTGAGTTAAAAAAAATCAATATAGGCCATAGGCAACAAATGTATTGCTTTAAGATGTATGTACATGACTAAAAAAATTTCCTAAGGTTTTTTTTGGTAAGTTACAGTTTTGAATTATGTAGGTAGTACATATATCAATGAAAAATTAATTGAGTATAAAATTAATTTTCAAGGCATTTAACACCAATAATTTTTGTCAGTTTATAAAACCAGCTCTAACAATTGTGTTATTAATTATTTACTTTTATAAACTCCATTAGCATATTTTTATGTGAGTGATTTTTGTTTGTTTCGTGAAAGCTGGTCATGCTCATAAAGTTTTCTGTTAATTCATGTTAAATTACCAGAGCAACTTTAGTTTTGTTTTCATATTGTTAAATAACGCGTGGTTCCATTAATGTAACACACCGTAAGTGGCAACTTAAGGGTCCAGCTGATGAAGCACTGATTGCTGAAGTTATAGACTGCGCGACTGGTTCAGGCAGCAGGTAGTCTGTGAGAGAACAGCTCCGGTATATACGTGAACCCGATGCTGTTTCCAGCCACCCGGGTGCCACTATTGTCATGGCGACCACCCAACACGCCCAGCTCGCTTTATGGGATCAGGTCTAGAACTGTAGGTACAAGGCCAGAGATTAGAGAAGTGCGCATCTCACGTGAAATGGTTTAATTCTGTTATTTCACGTACCGATACGGCGGTCGTTTTGTTTACCTCTCTATCAGCTTTTCTTGCTTTTTTTTTTTTTTTTTTTTTTGCTAACGATCGTGAGTTGACTGAAACACGAACCACGCCGATCCAGCCAGCACCCAGCCGGGCCGAGAAGAACTGGCAGGGACGCGAACAGGCCGCCGTGCCCTGGGCTCAGTTCCTCTTGGAGGAGTTGATGAGGTACTTGCAGCAGTGCGTGAGCAGGTGCTTCTCGGCGTGCGGACCGCCCGTCTCCCGCGTGTACACGTCCAGGCCGTACTGGCCCTCCTCGGGGAAGCTGATGAGGAAGGTGACTACGTCGTCGTCCAGCGAGTGCGTCACGAACTTGGACAGCCGCTTCTCCTCGACGCCGTTCTTGTGGAGCGTGGCCATGAAGTCGGTGAGCGGCCGCGACATGCGGAACTGCAGCTCCAGCTCTCGGCCGGCGAACACCAGCGCGTCCTGCACACGAGCCCCCATTCGCTGCGAGGCGCCCGCCAGCTCACCTTTCTGGCTCCGAGCAAACATCACTTCGGCACACACCCTCTTTTTGTCCTAACGGAAGCAAAAAAAAAACTAAAAAAAAAAAATTGGTTGTCTGTATAGTCGGTTTACGGACGATAGTTTAACGTGACAACGTCATAACAAAACATTGATGAAATGATCGCATACTTTTATGAATAAAAGTGAATCAATTTATTAAATTATCTCTATTTTGTAAGGATACAAAGAAGAAGTGAAATGAAATCTACATTTTAATTGATAAATTTACTTTTATTTGCACTCATTAATTCAAATATGTTTATTACTTTAACGAAGAGATTATTTTAACTATAAATTTTATACATGTTTGCTATTTAACTTCTTCCAATCTGTGTTATTCTGTTAATGATAGGACGATGATAGGAAAAGTAGGAACCGAATGGGAGTGTTTCAAGTTTAATGTGCCTCGAAAAAGTCAAATCGATGGTTGTTCCAATCGAGTGGAAGAGAGATAGATGCGGCGTAAACGTACGAGTGTAACGGGACACTTTTTCGTGCGTGCAGCCGGCGTTCATCGATTTATTAGACGTTATCACGTCAAAAAGGAAATGTTCAAAAGTTCACTGTACGGAGATTCACATTGAGGATAGGGAAAGTATTCGGGCAGTAGTAATAAATGTAAGATTAATTATTGGTGTTAATGTGAATGCAAAGTCACTGCTTGATGTCGAAGAGTGTATTTATAAACAATTACATTACCAAAAATTATCTAAGAGAAATGAAGCAATTAGGTACCATGGCTACTTTTTGTTTCTCCAGTCAGGGGCAGTGAGTCTTATTAGGATATCACACGCACAAATGCAAAGCTGCAAAATTACAAATATCGCTGATGATATGACTAGCGATCACAGGATTATTATGAATGACATTCACACCACTTACACAGAGTGCCGAGCCGCGTAAAAAGTATGTCTGCAAAGACATAGATGGGAGACTATTGCTTATTCAAAGTGTCAATGGAACAGAATAGAAGTGTCAACATTAAGAAAAAAGTGAGAAAAATTAAGAAAAAAAAAAAACACCTGTAAACAGTGAGGAAGAAAAATTAAGGAATCTTTGTGCTTAGTGTGCAGACTATGTGTGGGGCCAACAACGTTCACTCTTGGAACTACCATGTATTATTATAGAAGGCAGAAAACATACATTAGGTAAGGGAAACATGGACTCTGTGCTTTAGGGATTACTCCATAATGACTATTTAGAACAGACACACAAGGCAATTGCACAAGAAATACCCTCTGATAATGCAAATACTCCTCCCTTGACAAAAGGAAGAACTAAAACAAAAAGTTCTCAGCTTGAAGACAAAGAAGGCATCAGGACATGACCGAATAACAAAAGAGATAATTTGTAAAGTATATATACACTTAGATGTACTCACTGATGGCGAGTTCCCTTTGGACTGGAAAACTGGAGTATTGAAAGTACCATTCAAGGGAAACGGAAAAGATCATGGCATGGTGAAATACTACAGACATCTGACCGTGCTGCCTGTTTTGGACAATATCTAAGAAAAGTTGCAGTTTTTTTTGGGAATGTGAACATGAATTCTTGTATAGACAGTATCGGTTTAGGAGAGGACTTAAGACAGTATGTGCAATTATTGATGTGATTGCAAAGGTAAATCAGATTGGAGATCAGCATGTTCTGGCTGTGAGAACTAAAATTTCCAGAATCTTCGAATATTTTTGGTGGCCTCAGATTTTTATGGTGATTAAAAGAGCTAGAATGTCCCAGGAATATTTATCAGCCCATTAAAACTTTCTTCACTGGATGAACCTTTAAATGTAGTAAATGGTTATGCTGATGATAGAGCATTATTTATTCCTGCAACATCTAGGAAATAAATGGAGTATATTACAGAATAAGCTCTTGCCTTGGTCAGTAAAGGGACTGAATTATGTCAGTTGCTAATAGCTGCTAAGAAAATGGAAACAATTTTGCTTAAGGGCGAACTAAGTGTAACAAGGGCACTTGCTATAAGATACTTAAGACGACCAGCAAAGTTTGTTACTTGTTTAAAATATCTGGGGTCACTATTGACATCAGAGTCATAATACTGGGATTGAAGTCATTAACCAAATTAATTCCCAACGTCTTCAACAAGTGAATGAAAACCGAACTAGATAGGAACCAATTATTGGAAAAATAATTTATTTTTGGTCACCAGAATATACCCTTATGAGGACACAGATATGATGGTGCCCTACTGGATGATTGTACACCAGCAAACAATGATGGTAATTTTAGGGAATTACTAAGATTCAGAGTAACATCAGGTGGCAAAGAATTGGAGAACCATCTCTCTTGTGCATCATGTAGAGCAAATTACATTAAGAACAATACACAGAATTAGCCGATAGAATGTTGTGTTATGCAGTTCGATCAATTATTGTAGGTAGAATCTTAAACGCCGAGTTCTATGAAATTATATTTGATGTGACTACAGATGTAGCACACATTGAGCAACTTATTCTTAGGGTTAGGTTTTTTTATACAGACAGTTGCAGGTAATGATTTCTGAAAGTTCTGTTGCATTTTTATAATGGGAGTTACAAAAATCGCCAGCAGACGTCTATGTCAGAATCACTGCCTAAACAATTCTATTTCTCAATCATCCGAAGTGCCATCAATTCGCCATACTTTTTCCATAATGAAAACATGCATTCCTTTCTACAACTTACCTGCCAAAAGACAGAAGGTTTTAAGAAAATTTTCGTCTTGAAATATTCCTAATTAACGTGAGACTAGGTGGGATGAAAGAGATACTTTGGTGCTCAAGTTTCGTAAGCATTTACCTAGTATCGCTAAGGCACTCTCTGCTGTATCATCATGGCAAGACTTGAAATCAGTTTCAAAAATAGAGAATTTACTGAAATCCTAACTAACCAGTGAATTTCTGATAGCAATTCTCACTATCATGGATGTTTTGAAGATCACACTTCCAATGAGTAGGTACCCTTCTTCAAGCACAAACAATTTATATGCATGAAGTTTCAAATGCTGTTATGGATACTTTATCTGTTATCAAAGCTAGGAGAGAAAACAGTGAGCATACTTTTCATGTATTGTTTTCTTATGCAAAATCAATGGCTTCAAAAATTGACTTAGGAATAAGAAAACCTCGAACAACTGCAAGGAATATCCATAAAGAGAACTATAATACTGATGATGCAGATTGTTACTACAGGGTGTTTGGCTAAGGAGACGGGATCCCCATGGGGAATTATTGTTGACCTGTGACATGTCGGACCTGTGACATGTCGGAGCTGTAGCCAGGACTCCATAACGGGTGTGTGATGTGGATACAAAGCCACTCCCGCTTACAACAACCCATGACCTTCTTTGTGGCATTAGTGTTAAAAACTGATATGGGCAATGCCGGGGGTGCTCACTCCCCTGACTTCATCGGTGTGTCGGAGTGAGTACTCTGGTAGGTTAGTAGGATAAGGATGGGTGGCTACGCCTTTGGACGATTCAAACACCTATCGGGGGTGAGGGGGGGGAGTTTGGACCCCCAAACTCTAGGTGGTGTCTCAAGGCAACGGGCTCACAGTGAAGAACCCAGGATGTGTATGGAATAGCGAAGGACTGTTGCTTGGGGTAGGGTCGTCCTGACCTGGCCAAACTTGGCACTGACAATGCTGTAAACTTTTGGTGGGGTATAATCCAAAGTTTGCAATCAAGGATGTCTTTGAACTTGTCATTGATTCGCCTTGACTGGGCCAACCTGGTCTTTGGCAAGGCTGTAACCTTCGAGTGGGAGACAATCTGAGATTTGCAACCAAGGACTTCCATGGTCTTGTCGTGAAGGTCTTGTCTCGGCACCCGCCCGGGACAGAACTCTACCTGAATATGAAGGGTGCCACGGGACTGATCTCTTACTGTGAAAGTTCCCTGCTGAGGTTTTCTTTAACAGCCCTGGATCAGAATTGGAGATGAACTCGTGGTGGCAGTGGTAGCTCCTAAGCTTGGAGCACACTGTTAACGAGTGGAAGTTCACTTAATGCTCTGGTACTAGGCTGCACAGCTAGTAGAGGTGAATATCCTCAGCTGGATCACGAGCAACTGGGTGATCGAGGGGTCCCAGGGATGTCATAGGTGTGAGCCCGTGTCGGTGCTACCTAGAACCCCTGTGGGGCAAGCACCGAAGGTGATATGGGGGTATACGGCGGGATGACTCTGGTTCGGTGGCACCGAAGTTGGTATGGGTCTCCTCAACCTTTCGAAGTAGCTGTTCAGCTTTCAAAACAATGCCGCGAATGGAAATGGTGAATCTATTTCCCGGTTATGTGAACCCATGACCATTATTTGGTTCACAGAATATTGGACATCTAAAAGATCCATCCATCTCCTTTTCGGGTAAGCCCTTTACGGGATTCGGAATCGAGGGAGTTAGATGAGCAAGGGCTTGCAGGCCTTGAGTGTATATGTTACTACAGGTAAAATTTAATTCCATGTTAGATTTTACACTCGTGGATATAAAACCCAGTTTATCAGATGACTGTTTGAGACCATTTGACATTCGTTTGTTGGTACCAGGTCAAGAGATGCAAATATGCTTATTTCAGAGAGCGACTAAAAGCTACTGCCTCTCTTTTTTTCTTTTATTCAGGATATTGGAGAGAGTGTGGTGTTTTCAAAGCTTGAAGGAGAAGTCTGCTTGTGTGAGGCCAAGTGTTTTCGTGAGCTTCAAGCAGCTGATGAAGTTTAAGTCCAAAAAACTGCAAGTGAAGCAATTTTTTAAGTGTGAAGAGGAAATGTTGCCTTGTATATTTAAGTTACTAAAAATTAAGTGACATGACCAATTATTATAGCACTACAGAAAGTCCATTCTCCATACCGGAAGATAAAAACACAGCTGATATAATTAATTATTAAATAAAGGCTTAATGGACTATGCTATGCATATACACAGATAAATTTCGATAAATATTAATAGTATTATTAATAAATTTAAATAACTTAAAATAATTCTAGATTTTTCTTTACAATGTTAGTACATTAATATTTCAGTCTCATTATTTCAAATAAAGTCGTATTTTAAAATGTGTATTTGTGGCCATTTTTTATTCGTTGTTTAAATCAATATTTGAGACTTAAAATTTGTAAGTATTCAATGACCAATTTCTGATTTATTCAACATAATGTTTCATACAACTGCGTTGAATTTACTAGGATAGCCCCTCACGTAAAGCCTTCCTGCAGCCACTCCTGGCCTCATGAGCACGAGGCAGAATAGGCGTGAGCTCAGAGCGTATAAATGGTGTGTGATGAGCACCACGAGGTAAAATAAGTGCGTGCACATAGCATGAACCTGGTGCGTGATGAGCACGAGCCAAAATCCGTGGGTGTTCATATCGCGTACCTGGTGCGTGATGGGCACAAGGCCGAAGAGGCGCGTGGCTTTAGTGGGGCCCCACTCGCCACTCGCGCAGTCGGGCAGCGGCACCATCACTGTCTGCAGCTCCTCGCACGCTATCTTGAACTTGCACACGCTCTTGAACTTCATGGGCTCTCCCGTCAGGTACTCCTGGGGCGTCACAGCGTTCGCGAAGATGTCGAGCAGGAAGGCTCCGCTGCACGGGGCGTGCACGCGGAACGCCACGATGTTGCCGACCACGGACTGCGGCACGCACCACACATGTGGGCTCACCATACACCACTCCAACCTTCACCTGCGTGCTGCGCCTTCGAACTAATTCTGACATACCTAAATCAATTAGTAGAGACCGGAAAAATTCACGGATTCATTTCACGACAGCCTGAAATTCATAGTCATACCTCAGTGCTGCCTCTGCTATTGGCTCACAACTCACCTGGACGACTCTGGGCGAGTGAGAAACACTCAACCGAAGCTGTATCGAATCACATAGGTCGCTACGTTGGGACACCTCCACAAGACAGCAGCCAATGAGAGGGTGACATTTGACCGAGTGTACGTAGAACTATAAAGTTCATCCTAGAGGTTATTGAACCCGCAAATGTTTCCGGTTCCTATCAATTAGTTTGGTATCGGCGATAGTTGTTAGATAGTCACAACACTCTGATCATATTAGCTATCTGCATAGATGTGTTGTGTTATAAAACTAATTTTTTTTTGTATCAGCATCTCACTTAAGGGGCCTCCCTAGTAAAAATGTTTAGCGCGGTGGGCCACTGGCCACGTGCTACGGCCAGTGGTTGGGCGGGGCGATATACCTGAGACTGTCGCCTGCGCCGTGGTGGAGGGGGGAGAGGGCGTTTCAGCGAGGGGGGGGGGGGGGGGGCGGAATAATGGGAGGGTTGTCATTGTGTGGAGTCCATTTGCTACTTATACCTGCGTTATCTGCGAACAAGATCGTGGCAAGAAAGATGACTGTTTTTCCCTTTCGCTACATTCAACCAAAAGATAATGTTCTCATATTGCCTTGCTTGCTTCCTGACAGTGTTTATTAACTTGAAACATTAAATTAGTGTTGCGATCCAGTCCATATCCATGAAATGCAAACAATCGTCAATTCTGTTTAAAACAGGTATTTTTATTTTAATTATCGTTCTACATAATTAAGAGATTTACATACATTACAAAAAATGCTGTCACCAACAATCGATGTGTTAGCTTGTGTTTTCAGGGGGGAAAAAATGCAAAAATTATATCATTAAAAAAATTTCCAACATTATACTTTCGAACTGACATTTGTGTGATGAATGGTTTTGCACGAACAGTTATGCTTTCATTCATAAAAGTATTCCGCACCGCGACGAGAAATCACGTCCTACTAATAATTGAGTAATAAAACTGGGAATAAAATGATGAAAATAATATTAATTATTTTTAATCTTAGACACAAATCAACTTTTTAAATCGCAATAACGACAAATAAATTTTTAACTTACTTCCTGAATAAAAAGTGCATGTCAAACTTACTTTTAAATTCTGTAAAGAAAAAAAATGTCAGGAACAAACAAGTGTTCCCACCAACGACACATCGTCAACTTTGTATTCTAGGGTTCACGTCGTATTTAGTTACACTAAATATTACTGCATATTATTATTTTCTGGCTCTTATTACACGTTTAGCATTTTATTTTATTTTTGCATATTTTTTTAATGACTTTAACGTTGCATATTATGATGAATAAGTATACACGAATGAACTGGAATCACGTTTCGAGTTACATACAGACTGTTCACTACGAGCAGTGTTAATTTCTTAGCTGTTGCAACAGCGGCCTACAGGTGGATTCAGACTGCAGGCTTAGTCAGTCACGCTGAATCCACCTGAGTTCAGATTTTATCGAAGACAAGTGCGGGTGGTATGGAAGAACTCAGTGTGCACTGACTGTTGTGCTCAAGGTGTCAGTGAAATGTATAGCTGGAATCACGGGCGAAAATTTGTAGGATTCCCATGAGGCCCACGGGATAACGTGAAGATTTTGCAAATGCAAGCGGGCCCCCTCAGACGGACTTTTTTATTTCAGGGAGGTTCGGGCCACCCTGAGATTCTCCCCTCCTCCCGGAATCTACGCATGCAGCTGGAATTAATTTTTAGCCAAGTACGTCATTTGGTGCTGTATTTAGGCTGTCAAAGAAGATACGAAATATGGCTGCTTTGATAATTGACGATAACTCCTTTTTATTGTGGAATAGTACTTACCCATCTACAAATAAATCCCTAAATATACCACCACTACTGTTGGGGATTTTCTATACAAACTATCAAAATAATTTTGGTTTCGTCACTGTCACTAGCTATTATTGTATCATACGAAAACATGTATGTTTTGTGTATTAATTTACGGTATTCATCTCTGTCAAAAAAATATATTTTTCGATAATAGAGTGTAAGCAAGGTAGAATACAATGGCTAATTTTAAAATAAAAATGGAATAAAGTATTTTTTGCTTGCAGTAGTTCAAATTTTTGAATTAATTTAGTTGTTTGTTTAAAAAACCCTTCTAAAATCAAAGAAACTACCTACTTCCTTAATAGATAAATAGTGCTTTAAGATCACACGCTTTCATAAATATTTAAACGCCAACATTTAAAATGTAGATTTCACATAATGATAAAATCTTATCTATTTTCATGGTCACGCCTAATGGAAATAATACACAACAATTCGTCATATATGTTTTTTATGCTTTTAATAACTACTCTACACATGAGCAAATTTCAATAAACATAAAACTGAGGAACTCTGCATTACATTTTTAATCTGTGTACGACACTAACAGAAATTGAAGCATAAAACAACATTTTAATTTTTTAATTAATAAGTATTTCATCAACGTGAGCTTTGCTTTCATCTCAATGAAGCCACTCTACATAGAGGAAGTGCACATGTATTCAGTCTTAACATTAGACCCTCCGGATCACAGAGTAAACGAATGAATGGAATTCATAACATTACGCAGGGTTTTATGACATATTTTCCCTTCTACTCAATCGCAACATCTCACTTAGCGCGTAAAATGGTTTCAGTAAACATAACATAAAAAATATTCCCCCCATGTACAGTAGAGGAAACTAAAATGTTTGGAACACTGTAAACTAATTGTATTGTCATTTCTGTAGTCGCTCGAAGTGGCAAACTATGTATCTTTGTTCAATAAAACGAAATATTAAAACAAACAAACAATAACATTACGTTCAGACAATTCGTTACGTGAAGTGAATGTAATAAAATACACAAGACAGTTACACACACCATTACCAAAACACAATCCCATAAAAATCAAAATATTACATGTCGACTTAAAATTATTATTATTCACCATGATAATTTCTTGCGGGTAGCCAGTAACAAAGGGACACAATTTTTATTCATTTAATTAACTTTGACAAAACTTGTAAAACCTGGCATGAGCAAAGTAAGCTGATTCACAATTTTATTTTGCGTCAAAATATTAAACATCAACTAGTAATGAATTAAGAGTATGCTTCGCTTGGTAGAACACCGAATATAGTCATCTCCAGGTATTAAACTGAATTTTGAAAGAGGGACTCAAGTTTCTGAAGAAGTTGTTAACTTTCCTGATGATCCATCGACAGTTCGTAAACGGTCTCATCGTCGGGATGTCGAGCTTGGGACCTTTTTCCTCACCATAGTCCCGTGGTCTGTTCTACCATTCGCACAGCTATCCCAACCTATACAAATAGCCGAGTGATACTACTCCCGTTGCTTCTATCATGGAGCTCGCCCGCAGTCGTACTTCCCTATCCAGCCTGCGTAATACACGCGTCCTACCTGCTAGCCGCCAAGAACGCGTCCATTTGTGAAAAAGCCTCACCCGCCAACAATACTAACTCATTAATTATAATATGCAAAACATAAAAACATTACATATGCGATAAAACAAAATTTGCTGCTGTCATAAGCCGAAGAAAAAGAATCAATTTGAAATATAACACAGACAGATAAATCTAAAATGGAGTTATCGATAGTAATGTTTTAATAAACAGAATAATATATGTCGTATTACACTAAATACGTGTTCTTACTGACAACCGAATTTAAAAATAAATTAAATTACTTTTTTTCTTTTTAAACCATAACCGCATAGAAGAAACAATACTTTTGATACAATTTTTTGCATAACTATACGACAGGACTAAAAGTACATTGTACGTAATAAGTATTTGCTTATAGGAATTAATGCTGCAGAATATACGAATAGATTCAAATGCATAGAATTTAATATATTGTCAAATTTATTTGGAAATATGCATGTAACAAAAGATTGAATTTGAAATGAATTATCTGTTTTTAACTACAAATATAATTTTATCATATCTCACTTTCATTCAAACTTAAGAGTGTCATTTTCAACAACAAAATAGCCACAACTACACTTAAAAATATTTTAACTTGATACTTATATTGTATAACTTTTGATGAAATTAAATGTTAAGAGGTTCATTTAAGTTTGTAAGGAAACATAAATACAACGTTCAAAATAAATAACAAAAATTTTGTGTAGTTAGGAGCTCCGCGTCATGCAAATAAAGGAAAGTTAAACTTTTCAGTATACGGCTGCAATAATTATAGAGGAAAATGTTATTTATTCTTTACTTTTAATTCCCGTTTGGAGAAAATAAATCGAAAAGTACTATACCGAAAGTATAAAGTTGAAGTTCAATATCGCTTGTCAAGTAAGTTCAAGAACAAAATTAAAAAAAAGAAAATTTGTTTTCTTGAATCTACTTTTTTCAGAAAAGTATACATACATACAATATTATTATATTATAAAAATATTTTTTTTAGTCCTTAAGTATAAATTACTGAAATATTTTTTAGTTAATTAATTTTTTCATGCGAAGAAATATTTAATTGTTAAAATCACGAGAACATAATTTATTATATTTATGTATTCCAAAAGCTTATGTTAAAGATCGACTATATGCTATTCAATTTGCCCAAAATTTTACTGAAATAGGAGAGCATTACAAAAACACAATTTAACTAATGTAGGTATTATAACAATAAGTTATGTTCATAAACTATATTAATGGGAAACAAATATTTATCATTTAATTATATGCAACTATTTTCCTTTGAGGTAAAAATTGAGGTATATTTAATGTAATAAGTAAATCATCTCATAAAATTTACTGAAACTAATATTCTTCATTGTCCGTCATATTATGATTCCAAACAGTTTAAATCAACTGAAACATGAAATAAAATAGTAAGGTTAACCATGAGGTGTGGAAGAAATTAGAGATTACTTTGTAAAATGTTTTAAAAATTTCTCATGAAATATTGTGATTATTATGTTCGTACATAATGTAAAAAAAAAATTCAATACATGAAATTCAACACATACTTTGTATTGCAAGTTATTAAACATATATTTTAAAAACACATGTGCGTATCTAAGTCGAATTGTTATGTAATACATGAACATTACCGATACAACTTCCCTTACAAATAACTTTCACCCAAAGATAAGGCCGCGGACAAATTAGGTATACACACTGGTCGCACGAGGAGCTGAAATAAGTAATATAAGAAAGCAGGCCGGAGTAATTCTTTTCAAGCCAAAGCTAAAAGTAATGGATGTTGTTTGTCTAAAGCAGGCAGTGAAATGACATACAAGTTTACAGAATAGCCATATAAGATCTTTGACGCTTCTAATCCCGTCAGTGGACTGTACGCGAAGAACCAACTGCATCATGGCCCGCCGCCAGTTTTATACTTACGTATGAATACACTTGTAAACGTTGGTTTGTATACTTATGTATGTTGCCGACATCGATAGGTATTCTTTGGCAGCTCCATGTGGATTCATTCGAACACGTTTGCGCTAAACACGGCATATTTTTACATGAGAGTGACATCGCGCACTGAAAAAAGTTGCAGGTCTGTAACGCAACAGTGATACAAATATTACATAGTTCGAACATTTTCTGGAGCACGACATTCACTTTGGGTAATGCTAAGCTACTTGATAGGTACCCTTTACCCGCTTTAAAAGTGATAACTTAAAAAAAAAGTGTACATGAAAGCAGACTCAGCCATATGTTTATTGCTGTTGTATTTGTCATAAACCTACCCTACGTTCAATACGGCCTGTAAGTAAAACCATGTTTTTTTTTACTTGTGTACAAGCTGTGGTTGTAAAGCGAATTTATATTCTTAGTTAACTAACGTCTATATTTGGAATAAGGCTACCTTAATTTTTTTCTAGATTGCTATATTGTTATATATATAAGTATTACTTAAACGGAAATATCTGGTAATAAAAATAAATGAAAAAAGCATGAAAGGTTAAGGATTATTTTTTTTCAACAACAAATAATTTATGGTTTATCTGCTTTGTGTACTATATAAAAACATAACAAGCTTTCAAAATTTCAAAATTTCTTTGATTATCCGTTATAGTTATGTTTGGTTTTAACTCATAAATATTTAAGTTGATTGCCAACGTCACGAATGTACAATAATTTATTTCACACCGCTCCGGGTTGCAGGTAAAGTAACAGGCGTGCAATTTGATCAGAAACGCGTTCTACTTATTCAGGCCCTTTAATTGGGCGTGACGGACCATGTGCCAAATATGTAACAATTATAAGTAGGTGAAGTATAAAAAAATAAAGAACTTGAATGCAAAATAATGCATATAACAAAAATAATTTGCAAGGTTCTTTCGTGGATGTTGTAATGTGTGGGCAATATTTACTTAATTTTGGTTTTTGGATAAATTAATTGTGGTTTAAATTTTTTTAATAATTTTGTATAATTGCTGTAAAAAATTTATTTCCTGCCCTTATTAATTAATTGAGCTGTAGAAATAAGTTTATCTGAAAATTTACGTCATCTTTATTAAACATTGCCACTAATTATACTTTTTAACTTCAAAATGGTTTTTGAATTTTGTAATTAATAACGTACCATCCATAACTACATATGTGAGCGATCGGTCACTGACCTCATCTTCAATCCTCCTCGTGATTCCTGCGCCAGGAGGAACATTTACATAATTCTGACTAGCTTATTTAATATAGAACTTCCCTAGTTTTTATTTTTTTATATATCATCCCATGAACATTTTTAAAACAGTGCAGGCAATCAGATATCTATCTAACCATAAAGCATAGCAAAATGACATTTAGTTTTCAAAATACGATTTTTCTTTTAATTTAAAATACATTTTATATAAAACCTACATTTTTAAGTATCAAAACTTTTGTAAATAATTAATTTGGTTAATACCAGTATAAAATTTTTCCCCGGCATTGTAAGATGTGTAAAATTATTTTGGAAAACTAAAATAATTTAAAAAAATATTGGGTGGTATAATAATTGTTTCTTGAATTTTTATTAAAAATAAAAGGAAAAACAATGAAGTGTATTTTCATGTTAAAAATTAAATATAAATTTTGTCGAATTAGCTAGCGAGACTGTAAAGCCACCAATAAATAGTTTGTAGGACAACTTTCAATGTGTTGATTGATTAGTTTCAATACTTTATTTCGTAATACATGATCTAGTATGGTAAGCTTTAGGATATTTGTAGTTTAAACAAAAGCAATGTTTTAGAGATACACGAATATAGTCACAGAGTAAGTCGAGCACATGGTACTGTGGCGAGGCACATTAAAAGCAATTCTGAGAATTTCTTTCGGTCACGGGATTATCTTTTACCGGTGCCGGTTGTGGGTTGTCTCCCTCTCACGCACGCACGCACACACAGGTAGCCTGCCTCCCCTCCGGTCACGTGTTCCTCCACCCGGCTACCTGAGCTGTGTGGCCTGGGAGCTGGCTTCGCCGAGCGGCAGCACGAGACGGTGGAAAACTTTCAGGATTTGCGGAAATTGTGGAAAAGATATCTCGGAATTCAAAGCGATGACTATATGTTTTAAATACATGAATTTCTTCAGAAAAAAATTATCTTTTTTTCTAGACTTGTACTTTTTTTCTGTCATTCTCCTAAGCAGTATAAAATGGCCCCAAAGTTGGACAAGTTGGTGATTTTTTATTTCATATTTTGATAGAAAAAAACAAAAATGTAAAATTATACAGACAATTCGTGTATTATCTTCTCGTGGGTGAAAAATTTTCAGATTCGTAGTGTCGATTAATAAAGTCCCATCATTATTTTAAAAACATAGTGTTCCGCTAACTTCTGATGCTACTAGGGAGGCCCCTTAAAGATATTTTACAGACACACAGTTACAGTAACAGTTCATATAGCTTCAAATTATTTAAACTTTTGATGAGGAATTAATTTTACATTTAAGTTCATTGTATTGGTAGCTAAGCATGTAAACATGAAATAATTTCAAATGATTTTATTTGTAGAACTGATTAGTATTAATTTGAAGGGGGTGAAATGTGTGTAAGAATGCTAACAATAAACTGAACACAAATAATGCATTATTATTTAAATATTGTCATATATATATATAGTCATGGCCCGCATTGCTGCTTGTTGGATTCAGCAATACTTGCCCAGATGGCTTGCAAGCAAAGCAGCGGCTACCTGGAAGTCTTATACAGGCAACAAGGTCTCGCCGGGTTGTGACAGAGTCCAGAGGTGTCAGCCAGACTGCCCATCCAGCTCCGAGTAGCCTTTGAATGCGCTCAAGATCACACGACGACATGACTGAGGTTGGTAGGTACACAATATACCGATTATATATTGACTAAATGCATACACACATACATACACAAATACACATTATATATGTGTATATTTATCTATTATTGTGGTCCATAATCACACGAGAAAAATAAAAGTTAAACTTATTAAACTCCACATTGCTGCCCTTCTTACACTTTGCAAAGTGAATTAACAAAACCAAAATTTGTATCAGTTGGAGAAAGTTTAGGGATCTCTATGAATTGGAAGTTGAGAACTGAAAAGGTTGACGGAGTGGCGATACTTGTCACTGTATATGGGGTAGAGAAATGACTAGGAGTTCCAAAGATTCTCCTTGGGACTGGGCAGGAACAAGCTACTGCTCGCCTAAATGCTCTGGATGATTGAAGCCTGAGAAAAATGTGCGTGCTCTGGTATTTGACACAACAGCTGTCAATACAGGCTTGAAGAGTGGAGCATATGCTATTCCTGAAGAGAGTTTAAACACAAGTCTTGTGTGGAGTCCATGTAGGCATCGTATAATTGAAATTGTGCTCTCGTCTGTTTTCAGCACAGCTTTTGGAGTGGGGGGGGGGGGGGTCACATGTTGCTACATTCAAGCATTTCAAGAAACACTGGCCTCAGATTGATAAGGAAATATATTCTCAAGGCAGAAATATTCTTTTTGACTCCAATGACCAAAAGAAAAAGCTTAGGGAAGAAATGGTGGACTTCTATACTGCCAATTTAGATGACCCACATCAGTCAAAGCAGCCTCGAATGACCACTTTGAGCTTTTGCAATTGTATAATGACGTTTTTGGAGGTACACGCCCAGGATAAAAAGTAAATTTTCGAGCCCCAGGTGGTTGCACAACGCACGTTGGATGGCAAAGGCTATTTATTCTCTTAAAATCTATTTATTCAAAGAACAGTTAACCTTTACATCTGGAGAAGTAAAAGGAATCACTGAATTAAGCTTGTTCGTAGCCCTCATCTGTAGTCGGCATTGAAATGAGGCACTGAAGGCTGGGAAAGCTGTTATGAACTATGTCATTCTATTAAAGCAAATCGAAGCATATCCAAATGATAATATTAAAAGGGTACTTTAGTAGCATTTCAATGCCATCTGTGGTTCTTTTCTGAACATTTGGTTGGGCTGGCTCTCTTCGATTACCGTATCAGTGACACCACCAAAATTGAGATGGTTAAAAACCTACTGCGCTTACAAAAGGCTAAAGCCCTTTAGAGAGTAGAAAGTAAATCGTTCAAGCACTAAAGTCTTCTGAAGACATACTTCACGCAGCGAACAACAGAACTCTCACTCACAAGGAGGATATCTTTCCTTTGTAAGGAACCTAAATTGTGGCCTTCTGATCCCAACTTCATTGATCTCAAAGAGAAAGTAAGCAAATTAAAGCAGTAAATGACTGTGCCGAAAGAGGTATAGTTCTGGCAAAACATTTAATACGAATATCACAAAAAATGAAGAACAGTTTCAGTATGTTCTCTGGTTATTTCAACTGCATACAAAACAGTTTCCAAAATCCAAGAAGGCGACGCTAATGGCCGAAGATGTTAGCAATGCTTAGTAAACAAGAATAAAATGTTATATTATGTAAAACTGACCTTTCAGAAACCTTAATTATGACCACTGTAACTTTTCACACAATATTTTTGAATTAATTTATATCGTACGTAAAGTTTTTTTTTTACCAAACTATCGGTGTTGTAATAAAAACTCCGTTTTGACCTTTAAAGTGACAATTAAAATATTAACCAATTGAACTGAATTTTTCCCCTAAATTCTGTAATACCACAATTATGAAATAAGGGTTAGGCTTGTGGAAAATACAAGTTACAATATTTCAATTTTTAGACCACCCTATAATATATGTAAGTTGCAAACTAATCTTTCCAGTAGAATCTTATTTACTGTAACATACGGCCTCTATGAAGGGTTTTCCTAGCATTTCAACATTGAAAATAGAATGAATAAGGAAGAAGATTAATTTAAATTTTTAAGAGAATTTTTGTAAAATATTTGGAAGTAAAATTAGGAAGAGAAACATCTTCAACAAACATTGTTATTTAATGGCAATGCATTAATATGGCACGTTGCGTTAGGACACAAAGAGTAGAAAGGTGTAACATTCTGTTATGATTTCTAAAGTAATGCAAACCTTACCTGCATGACAAACCGCTTGAGACTGACGCCGTCGAAGCTGTCTCCCTCGCTGTCGTAGAACTTGAGGTTGTAGTGGAAGATGAGGCTGGACTGCATGTGTGAGGGCATGGCTATCCGGACAGTCGCAGCGCCTGTGGGGGCGTCTCAGTCAGCACACGCACCAACACATCCATCCAGCACTTCACTTCACTTCACTCCTGTGGCTGAGTCAAATAACCATACTGACCGTTCTATAGGCCTAGTAGTGAATCTGCTGCGAGCGGTACACTTCCTCCTTTACAAACGCAATTCATTTTCTTCACTTCTTTACATTTAATTTTGAATTGAAACTACTTCGGGGGCGATGAGAGTAAAATTTCAAGCCATAATTTTAATGCAACGTTTTCGTGAAAAATTGTTGTGAGACGTTCCTGACGCGAAAAGGAAACAGAATAGGTCCTTCGCCAAATATAAATAACTAGAGAAATATGCTTTATAGGTTTCTGGGCTCGTTTTTGTTCTCCCCCCCCCCCCCCCAAGAAAAAAAAACAGAACATAGAGGGATATACGAACGAAAGAATAAGACTGTGTGCATGAGCTCTTTCAGAAAATAGATATAGGTATCCTATACAGTTAATAATGTTCGCAGGCTTTCACGACCATTGTCTGAAGTAGCTTCTTGACTTCTGGGTTGTAGCAGAAGCCAAGCTACTTAATTCTATACCGTTCTCTGTGAGTGCCTTGGATTTTATATTTACTACCAGCGTACTCACGTTCCTCTTTGTTAAAACAGCAGCGTAGAGAGCGCTTTTGAGAGAGTCCCTGCATCTTCCGCATAGATAGCGCTACATGTTATGAATCTGATATTTCATTCAGAGATTTGGCTTGTTTCAAATGGTAGAGTGGTTTGAAGAAACCGTAAAACACACAGTTAGTATTTCAACAGTGAGTAATATTTGTTAATTTTTCATTATTAGATAATTGTCTTCTCTCTCTCTCTCTCTCTCTCTCTCTCTCTCTCTCTCTCTCTCTCTCTCTCTCTGCCGTTTTACCCCTTACGATATACTTACGAATCGAGGTTTGAACTGCCAATGAAGTTTCATTTCTTTCTAGTGTACTGAGTTACACGCGCTTTTTTTTACGCCCTTCCCTCAATAAATTTTGTCCTTGTTGCTACAAAAAACAACCCTAAGAAACAATTTGTGTCATCTACCCATGAGTTCTGTCATATATTTTAAAGGACTTTTGAGCAAAACTATAGCACTTTAGCAGTACACAAAATATTCAGTAAGGCTTAAGTTTAATAAAAAATTACCTCATCTGCTATCTGATGCTTCACCCTTGAACATTAAGCCAAACTACAATATCAATTTGCAGGGTGTGAACTCTCCGTCGAATGAATAAGAGTTTTGCCATTTAACAAGTCTTGGCTTTTTATTTGAGGTCACGTCCATGAAAGTGATGTTCCCGACGAAGCCAAGAAGTAGTTTGTGACTGGCTTTGTTTTAGACCTTCATAAATAACCAAAAATACCTAACATAAGCCAAAATTACATGTTGTTAAAATGGCTGTAATCTGTTTTTTATAAGTAAACATTTGTTGTGAAAATACTGTTCTTTAACATTTTATTTTTTCTAAAACATCTTCTTCATAAGCCACTAGTAAAATAAAATAACTAAAGAAAAAAATTCAGACAATCTCACAACACAAGAAACAGAATTTGTATGACTTAACAATAATATGTTTATTGACTATATATTTTTAATATTTCAAAGAGGTACTGAAGATGATAGCCTATAAAACGACTTTCTTGCAGCACATTATAGATTCTAGGCCACAATAAGTAGGAGCGGACAATACAGATTTATTCCCTCGTTTTTATAGCCAATATTTCTGAGATATATACATATATTTTTAAAATACGTGAATTTTCAAAGACTAATAAAAATTTTTTCCGTTTAACACATTTGTTAATTGTACTATAATTGGACTAATCTGCTGGTATCTCCTGGAGCTTGTTATTACTAATAGACTAATGAATCAGATATATTTCTAGGCTGAGACAAGTTACAGCAGGAAGATGAGTAGCAAGAGGTAAGTTAACGATTTTCTCAATAAGAAATAATAAGGACCACTTTTCCTTAAAAAAAAAAGTTCATCCAGCAGAAAGCAAAATTCCGGATATAGTGACAGCCAAAATAAAAACTTCATTGATTAAAGTAATTATCAAGAAAGTGTTTTTTGTATTAAAACAATAAAAAAAAGAGATTCGTTTTTTAACAACAAAACGTGCGTTAAAAAAGTGAATAAATTACGGCTAAAAACCGACTAGTCCATATAGATATCAATAGAAACAATGCAGGGTGATGAAATTAGAACGCAGAATTGACGGAACGAACAATATGTGACGCAAAACAAGAGCACGGAAGTTCCGCCACGTCCCAAACTTGGGAATTATCGACATGTTCGGTTATCGAGCACTAGCTCGTCTTGGTGGTAGACGAGTGATCTGAATGATTTAAAAACCAGGGACTGACTTCTCCGCTGCTGATCACGGCACAGCGAGATGTAGCCGTGTGAAGCCGTGTAAAGCTGTGTGAAGCTGTGTGAAGCTGTGTGAAGCTGTGTGAAGCTGTGTGAAGCTGTGTGAAGCCGGCGAGAGGCGGGCGCGACGGGCTGGCGGACGGGAAGCCTTCTTTTCACAGACGAGAGAGCCACACCCGAAGTTCCCCGAAGTTCATGCTCGCTCTTTTTTTTTCCGTTCTATCTCATTGTATAGACCTTTGTGGCATTAAATTTTGCGGTCGATTAGGATAGGTTAGCTACATTACTAATACTTTAAAACATTGTGGTTGGTTGGTTATATTAGGTAAGTATATAGCTACATTAAAAATACTGTGAAATCATTTTATGGTTGCTTAGAAAATGACTTTTTAATATTTAGCTATCAAGGGCTAGGAAACCGTTTACATGATTTCACAGTATCTTTAAATGTAGCTATCCTAACCCAATCAACCGTCCACAATGTTTTAAAGTATTTATAATGTAGCTAACCTAACATTTTACAATGAACAAAAAAAAAAAAAACCGAAGATGCACGATCGGGAGTTTGGCTCTCTCGTCTGTGTAAAGATGGCGAGAGGGGGAAGCCTACAACTCACGTAGTTTCGGTTCCCTGCAAAAATTTCCGAAGATTTCCGAAAGTTTTGCGTTTTGGTAGATATTAACGCCACTTCAGCCACTAAATCAGAAGTTTCCAATGAAAACAAGCATGTTGTGACTGACCTAACCCAACCTAACCTAACCCTTCGATTTTTTTTTTAAATTTCAATTTTCGAGAGAAATCCGAAGTTGCACGAATGTGGCAGGGAACCGAAACCACGCGAGTTGTAGGCCACTGGGCGAGAGGCGGGCGCGGACACGCACCTGTGGCGTCCGTGTACATGACGGCCTTGGTGTTGGTGTCGGGGAAGTACAGGCCGTAGCGGAAGAAGAGCGAGCGCACGAAGGGCAGCTCCTCGAAGTCCTGCAGCGTGATGGGCGACTTGAGCAGCTGCCACTCCGACTGCAGCGGGAAGAACTCGTAGATGAATTCGCGCGGGTCCGTCAGGAAGTAGTGGTCGTCGTACTCGTACCTGCGCGCACTCGCGGAGTCAGCCGAGCCACCAACACGTGTCCACACGAATATCTACGAAAACTATGAGAAGGACGCCGCTTGGGGCGGCACATATTCCATTACACCACAAAGCGACATTTTTGTAAGAAATTGAAGTGAGGGGAACAGGGGCGTAGCCAGGGTTTTTTTTAGGGGTTCAACCCCCTACCCCACTCCCCCTTAACACCAAATCTTTAATTAATTTCTTATTCATCACTCAAACAAATTTCATATTAAAATTAATATAAAATTTTACCATTACAATATTTAAATTTAAGTACCGAAAACTGCTAAAATAGCACTATTTTACACCTTAAAATCCAAATTTTCCCGTGGGAGGACCCCCCGGACCACCCGCTTTAATACGGGGGGGGGGGGGGGGGAGAGAGAGGCCATGCTTCTTAACACCCCCCATACACAAATCCTGGCTACGCCACTGGAGGGAAACAATACCAATTACTGACAAATAGTCATTAAAATATTGAAATCATCAATGATTCACTGTCACCTTAATGCTATTGCATGTAATATCAACGAATAAATTATTTAGTACAGGAAATGTTGGTACAAATTACGCTGGCTGGAAACGGATTGGCACAGCTTGAGCTAAGTGAGCTCTAATTGTCTGGAAAATTAAAAAAAAAAAAAAAAAAAAAAAACAAGGAAGAATTTCACAGTGATAATACATGTGATCAGTATCGACCTAAGGGCTTAGAAAATTGCGTCGTTAAAGATTGCCTCTCTGATCCAGTGACAAATGAGGTGATAACTTCAACTAAAACACTTTTAATTAGCATTGATCGAGCATTTATAAGTGAAAGTTGCTGAGAGATTACACTTTTGAATTGGTGCTATATGCACATATATTTTTTTTTTTTTGCGATTAGGTGTTATTTAGTCCGGGGAGTAAGGTCAGACAAAAATCAGAGGAGTGAGGTCACTGAACATCAACAAGAACCATAAACGACTCTGTCAGGCGCAAGAGTGGCAGGTATATAATCAATAATCATACGCATTTTATGACGGAAAACCAAATGCCCTATTAGGCTTACGGTAAACAACAGATGCAAGAACAGAGTTCAAACAAGATTATGGTATTTTTATTAAATATTTCTGCTCGATATCCAATTTTCAATAAAACTTACAATAAACTGTAAATAACGGAAGTGTGTAACAAAAAACTTAGGGAATATTATTCGAATGTTCTGAATAAAATAAAAATAAGATATCTGTTTCATTAAAATCAAGCTTTTCAATAAATAGTACAAGGGCTAGAAAATATCATTTAAGGATTTTAATTTACCTATTAAAAAAGATATCTGTTTCATTAAAATCAAGCTTTTCAATAAATGGTACAAGGGCTAGAAAATATCATTTAAGGATTTTAATTTGCCGATAAAAATAAGATATCATGAGACCGAGATAGGCGGTATAATGGTCAAACAAAGGACACACTTTCAAGAGACAGAGCGGTGCGGTACAATGGTCACATAATGGAATCGATTTCAGGAGACCGAGCGAGGCGATGCAATGGTCACACAATGTACTCGCTTTCAGGAGACCTAGCGAGGCGATGCAATGGTCACACAATGAAATCGCTTTCAGGAGACCGAGCGAGGCGGTGCAATGGTCACACAATGGACTCGCTTTCAGGAGACCGAGCGAGGCGGTGCAATGGTCACACAATGGACTCGATTTCAGGAGACCGAGCGAGGCGGTGCAATGGTCACACTTTGAACACACTTTCAGGAGACTACGGCTTCGAATTCAAGTACATCCATCCTTATTACAGTTTCACAAGTTTTCTCTAAATCGCTACAAGAAAATAGTTTTCTTTGGCTATGGTACAGGCCTTGAAAAATTCCTTCCCCAATTTTCCAGACTTTCTAATGCTATTTGTTTATGCTGGTTAGGTTATGGAAGGGAGATTAAAGCATGGAGCGATGAAACACACACTACCTGATGTTTACAATGTAAATGTGCTAGTTGTATGCAGGGGCGCAACAACTAAATTTCCAAAGGGGGGGGCAATATACCTTTTTTAAAAGAATCATCGATCCCCCTTATTGAATCGGGGGGTCCGGGGGTCCTCCCCAGGGAGAATTTGTATTTCAAGGTGGAAAATGGTGCTATTTAAGCAGTTTTATTATATAAAAATTGATTACACAGCACTTTCTTTGCCCCCGTTTGCCCCCACTTCAAGGTTTCAGAAGGGGGGGGGGGCAAAATACCCTTGCCCCCCCTGTTGTTGCGCCCCTGGTTGTATGTGTCCGTCCAGTCAATCAACGAGACAGTTGGTGATGGTGGCAGAGAGTGAGTGAGCGAGGCGTGGCCCCAGGTAGCGGCACGGTGTGACAGCCGTGGAGCACTCAGACGAGGACAGACGGGAATGGAACCCGGGCACTCACGGGACCTGCGCGGGAAGCTATACCAGACGGAGGAGAGAGAGACGCACCGGAGACTGTCGGACTTGCCCTTGCCCGCCTTGGGCACCTCCTTGGCGTTGACGAGGTGGCGCGCGCCCCAGTTGCACTGGACGAACCTCCAGGCGCCCGCCACGTACACGGCGTTCCACGAGTTGCGGAAGCGGTTGTCCTCGAACTGCACGCCCGGCTGGTAGCCGGCGGACTTGGAGTAGCCCTTGATGACCACGCAGTGCAGGCCGGCGTAGCTGCGGCACACAGCCCATCGGGATTGTCCATTAATCACGTGAGGCTCGAAAGGGGTGAAGGGGGGGGGGGGGGGTCGGGAAAAATCACGAAATATCACAAGGGAGGAGGGAGGGTGTAGAGAGATATCACGTGTATTTATTTTTTCGCCCGATTTCTACTAAACCGAAAAGCGACGCGTGACTCGCCGTAGCCAGGCAACAATATCCCCGCCCGCCGCAACATGAACCACCCGGCTCGGCTTGCTAGTCGCCAGTAAGACGGTGATTTTGGCGCCGAATACATGCGTAAATCACATATAAGCCTTTCCTTTATTATTTTTATTTTTATTGGGGGGGGGGGGAAGTTGAAACCTCACCACAAATCACTAGGGGGGGGGGGAGGGGGGGGGGGGGTTAAAAATTTGCTAAAAAAAACATCACGTTATTAATGGACGACCCCATCACTGCTTGACCCTCGTTCGAGGCAACCACTCTGCTCGGTTAACTGAAGCCACTCACAGGAATTGATCAGCGGTGTCATCCACATGGTTGCTTGCTTTAGACTGTTCATCAACACCCGGAGATAACAGCGTTAAAAGAGCTTTATAGTAACCGAACATCGGATAGGTGCGCAATATCGGATAGCGAGGTTACAGCCCTTGTAAGTGCTGTCACCTATCGTGAGACGATAGAACTGTTTCCTATCTGCATCGATAGTGCCGTGTACAAACGTGAGAATTATTTCTTTGATTTCGTGTTGCCGGAGTTTTTGTAAACGTTATTTCGAAAGGATATATAGGTAGTACAGAAGGTGAGTACATCAACGATTGAGTTGTGTAGCAAATAAAACTGCATGTACCGTAGTTAGATGTGGAAAAAAAACAGGTTGCAAGAATGATGAACGTGTGTCCGTATTATGATAACATAACACAATGACATGCAATGTCCTATTATCGGATACTTCACTCTGCCTAATACCGTATATCCGATATTAAGAACTGTTTAAGTTTTGTGTAGCTACGTAATGTAAAACAATATAATAAATTCGTCTTGCGCTGCAAATAATCTAGCATTGTAAAAACGATACTAAAAATCAATAATTCTAAAATATGTTAACAAAAGTATAAAAATTACATGAATTACTTTCCCATGTTTTATTTAAAAATATAAATCATACCAATAATTGTTAAAATAATGTGTTCCTTATATTTGAGTACAATATTGTTTTTGTATATTACACCAACAGTAGTGTCTTACTCAGATTAAGTTTAGAATAAGAGAGAGCACACACAATAAAATCGTGTGGATGATGATTGTTGCAGATGGCACCAAAGTTCTCGAAGCCAGTAAGAATAAATAGGGAATCAGCATCAATGATGAAAGCAGTGCGCAATAAAGAAATGGGCTTTCTGAAAGCATCTAGAACATTCAGTGTTCCTAGATTCACCCTAGAAAATTATGTCAACAATAAGACTATTAAAGATGCTAGTGTGCTGTGTTCTACAAAGTTAGGTCGAAAGTGTGTGTTACCAGATGAACTAGAGTTTCAATTAGCCGACTATTGCATCGTCATGGAAGAAAGGTTTTATGGGTTGCGAACCACCGACATTCGAACACTAGCTTTCCAGTTAGCAATCAGAAACCACTTGAAACACCCATTCTCAAAAGACAAAGGAGCAGCGGGTAAGAAGTGGTTGAAGAGCTTTTTACGTCGTCATCCATCACTCTCACTGCGCAAACCTCAAGCTATATCTGCAGCTAGAACAAAGGGTTTCAGTAAAGAGAAAGTCGACGAATTTTACGCACTTCTAGAAACATCTCTACAACTAATTAACTTTTCCCCATCAAAAATATTTAATGTAGATGAAACTGGCTTAACTGTAGTCCAGCATAAATGTTCGAAAGTGGTGAGTGTGAAAGGTAAGAAACAAGTAGTTAGCCTTTCTTCAGCTGAAAGAGGTGCTCTAATTACCCTTGTGGCGTGCATGAGTGCGTCAGGCCGAAATATACCACCGATGCTTGTGTTTACATGTAAGAACATGAAGGCAGAGCTTCTACAGAGTGCTCCACCAGATACCATTGCTGTGTGCCATCCTTCCGGCTGGATTCAGCAAGAACTTTTCACTCAGTGGATGATTCATTTTGTGGAAAATGTAAAGCCAACACCCGATGATCCTGTCGTATTGGTATTGGACGGACACTATTCTCATACTAGAAACATAGATGTAATTGACATAGGAAGGCAACATGGAGTTCAAATTGTTTGTTTACCACCTCACTCCACCCACAAACTCCAACCATTGGATGTTTCTTTCATGAGTCCATTTAAACCATACTATGCCAAAGAAATAGAAACATGGCTGAAGAACCATCCATTCAGGGTAGTTACTGCTTATCAGGTAGCTGAGCTAATGGGTAAAGCCTATCTCCGTGCAGCGACAATTGAGAATGCGGTAAATGGTTTCCGGAAATGTGGCATCTGCCCGTTTAATCCAAGCGTTTTCCGTGACTGTGATTTTCCTGTTAATGTTGCCAGCGAATGTCCTACCGAAAGTAAGTCTAATAAACATCAAGACACTGGAGTCTCCGACTTAGTGAACGAAGAGAGCACGTCACTTTGCACATCAGTGTGTGCTGTAAGTCCTACACTAGCCAAACCATCTGCAGCATCTACATCCAAATTGTTCCTGAATCCCACTGAAATTAGCCCTCCACCACTGCTGAAGAAACCAGCAGACAGCACAGCCAGGGCAACACAGACTGGCAAAGCAGTACTGATCACAAGTTCACCATATAAAAGACAACTTCTAGACTCCACGAGACGACATCCTACCCCAAAGAAGCCAATATTCGATAAGGCATTACGTAAAAGGAAACGGCAAATGCGAAATTTCAGTGGCGAGGGAAGTAGTAATGAAGACAAAGACGACGATGCTGAATACATTTACTGCCACGGTTTCTTTTCCCAAAATAAGAAAGGTGAAGAATGGGTGAGATGCACCAAGTGCTTTCAGTGGTGCCATGGTCAATGTGCACAAGTGAGTGATTGGAAGAACTTTATTTGTGAGAACTGTGCAGATGGTTAGCTGGAAATGTTGATGGATCTTAATATCGGATACTATCCGGTAATGAGAACCCTTACTATCCGGTATTAGGCGACCAATTCTAGAAATCAAAATAATATCTTTTTGCACATGTTAATTTTTTATATTATTTGTATACATATTTTTGTTGATACAACCTAGCAATGTATTGTGTGATATAAGGTGTTTATTATAGCTCAGTGACAAACAAATATTTGCATTTTTTCCAACCCCAAACTGTATTTTAAAAAAGTATTCGATATTCGGTTACTTTCCTTTACTACTCACAACTGCCCGTTCCAATAATTAATGTAAATATTTCAGAATAGGAAATAAAAAAACTGCAAAATTCAAGATAATAGTGTATGATCTCTTTTAAGGAACCGAAACCACCACGATAATAGTGGATTCCGAACCAACTGGTCATCATTGTTACATCTCCCTGGCACTGACAAAACACGCGGAAGTTAAATACCGGTCTTAAGACCTTTAGTTGTATCATAAGTGGACAATTAGGCATTGCAGAAGATAGAGCTCTAATACACTGAATGGATGACTTATGTGGATTATAGACATGATATTTCTTAATATGCTATATATGCTTTTTTTTGATTGCCACTACCATTACTCCGAAGCCTTACTTAAATGAAAAACATTTTTTTTAGTAATATAATATTATTAATCAACCAAAATTCTTTCGTGAGAAGCCATTCAGGTAAATCTCATGAACTGCTACAGTCCAGCCTTTTTATACATATACAGCTTGGTCACTGCTACAGGCCTCATGCTTAAATTCTGCAAACAAACTCTCAAATGTGCAATATGTGTGTACGTCAGACCTTTGACCTTCTATAATTTTGGCCCTATGATTTTATCTGATCAATTTCTTCAAAAATTATAAAAATGTATATTTTATTAAAATTTAGTTTTTTCTATTGCAATAAATTTTACATTACCACCTTTCTCAAAAGTCAGGAATGTCCCACCATATACATGGTAAACCATATGATAAAGAATATTAATACATGTATAACTATATATTACATATAATATAAAATAATATAATCTATATATTAAAAATATACTTTCGCTGTTCAGGGTTTCTATGGTTTATGAGTGCCGGTAATATTAAATTGGCATACACATCAGGGTAGCTTTAATGGTGTGCCGAGTGGCAAACTTTTTTGTGTGTGTGCCGGGAAGGCACACACTATGAACGGCGGTGACTACATCAAACCAAGTAAGTAATGTCCACCATGTCATTATAGCCACCGTTGAAGATTTCGGGTCCCATATGATTTCTTCATATTTATTCCAAATCGTCCGCTTCAAAAAAAAACTCCGATTTAAGTGAAGCACTTTTTGGCTCACATGTTTTGGAGTAACTTTTTCATGTGGGGTTTCCCTCTTTAAAAGCAAAGTTTTTGAAAATCGTTTTGGATGCAATGTGCTATTTTCGGAAACGTTTTTGTGGGCTATTTACCATTTAATGTGGTCTAATTATTCACAATTAACTAATTTACGCAAGAACATTTATCTTCCGGAAATAGAACTTTCTCGACATTGGACTTTAACATCTTGAATAAAAAATCTTTTGGTTTTACGTATCAATTTAATTTAGAGTCATATTGGATTTATTAATTTGGTATTTGCTTTTTAATGTAATTTTTAGTATCTTAGCTTGTACTATTTTATTGGTTCCTTTGTTAGGTGTGCAGGCATTTAGTTTAACTTTTAGTTTACCTGGTCTGTTACATATTGTCACTTTGGTTCTATTAAAATATCATCTCAGTGCCTTTTTGTACTGTATGTAATTGTATGACGTTTCTTGTTGCTTTGGAAATTAAAAAACAAATGTAATAGCTTTAATACAGCTAACCTCATTTTACACCTTCGGCAACTTGATTCCAGTTGGTAACTTCTTTAAATTTAGAACATCCCTATTTGTGGGAGAGAGTGGCTGAAATTACGTGTTGGTTTGAGAATAATTTAATAACGTTGACCAGGTGTTAAGACATGTAGACATAACTCCCAGTGGGGTGTCTGAGTTGTAGTTATTCACTTGGAAAGCGAATAGTTTCCATAATCTCACCGCTAAATCCTTTCTATGAAAACTTCTCATTTTGATTACATCCCTTGCAAAGCAGTCACACTTTTCTGGACAGATTTTGCATTATTTGATTTGTTAATCATTAGCAGGAATTGTGTCCATTAACCTCATTACTCGTCTTGAACTTGACTTTCAGCAAAGAAACTTAAAAGTATCTAGTTTAATTTGCTAAGTGGAATCATCATACCTTATGCTTTATCCATTTTGCTGACTTAAAAATCTTTACTGATATGTTTTGCATGATTTCTGAGCACTAATTGGTTTTGTGTTTGACTCCTCTACGAGGCTGGCTTGGCTGGTGTGGACTGCTGCCCTATGCACTTGCTGCTTGCAGTTCCGCAACTGGTCATCCTGTCATTCCTGCTTAGTGAGACACTGATCTTACCTAGGTGCACTTCAAGGGCAGGTCATCACCAGCTACAGTCAACTACCCTGATCATGTTGTGGCGTTGTGATGTCCATCATCAAAGCATTCCCCACTTGCCCTGCTTTTCGGCAGGACATGTTTCTGTTATTATTTTATTTTGGTAACAGGGAAGAAGTTGTTTACACTTGTTGAGTTATATCGTTGGCACCCAGTTGTTTGTATATTGTTCCTTCTTATATTGATCATGGACTAAACGGTTTATTTTACATTGAAGGTCATAAATAAAAAAATGTCTGATTTTTTTATAAAAAGGAATGCAGTTGAACTCTAACTTATAAGTAATTTGTCTGATTCACACTCAAGAAAGTGTGACACCCGAGTTGTGGTATGAAGCTATCTATGTTGCATTCGGTCGCAGTCCCTATGTTATATTTTTTCTTGATATTCACCTCTTGCTAGCCTATTCAACTTAGGATCTCATTGCAAACTGCAAAAAAAAGGGTTCCAGTAAAATTTTAAAGGAAATAATTAAGTGTAGTTTGGTTAACAGGTTTTTTTATACTTTGCATAAAATGTAATTGCTTGTTTTATAAACGTAAATACTTTTTTACTTCTTACTATAATTTTTAATAGTACTTGGCACAATTTTAAGCACTTTTATGATATTTTAGTTTATTTTCACATTATACATATGTGTGTATATATTTATTAGTAGAGATGGGTTGTTACAGCAATTTTCGGTATCTGTTCCAACCTGATACTGATACAGCATTGTACCATGTTACAAGTCTCTGATACTTCTGTATCAGACGGTCCCAGGAGGCAACAAAGCTCCGCGTACGCAGACCGTGCGACCGGAAGGAGAATCTGATACATTATTTATCACGCCCGGTAATTCTCTACCTCTGATACTCTCATGCCCGCCTGATACAGCCAGTATCAATCAGTTCAACATTCACTGCAGTTCGTCCAGGCCGTGTATCACCATGTTGCGGGCTGTCATGCTTTGTAGTTATCTTTATAGTGAAATAAGGAATGGATAAGTGCACGAAAAAGACTTCATTTGTGTGGAATTTTTATACGGAAAATAATGAGTTTGCTAATTGTAATTTGTGTAAACAAAAACTGAGTTATAAATCATCGACTAATCTGAAGAAACATTTGAAAAAACATTGATATAGTATGCTCACTAATGTACCTATCTGTTTTTTTATTTTTTATTTTTGATAAAATCGTGAATTTTTAATGTATAAAAACACTAGTTACTAATTGTTTTCGAAAAAAGAAAGTCCATATGTTGATTACATCTGTTATTAGTGTCAACTGAGAATTTATTTGCATTTTCATAGCTGTTAGGTGCACAAATATAAATATTATATCTTGTATTAATGTACTTTTTAATATTAAAATTTCATTAGTTTTATTATTGAACGAGACGGTGCACGCACTGCGCACTGAGCGTACTTTGAAGTAGGACAATAAACAAAACGACTTGTAACCAGGGCTGCCACTCTGATATTCATGAAAAACCTAGATAACCTACAAAAAAAACCCAGACACATGGGTAAAAAAACCCAGATGCGTCTAAAATGCTATCGTTGAAAATGTTTGCGTACTAATTCAAAAATATAAACATAACTGGTTTTAATATAAAACAATTAATTACCTTACAAGACTGAAAACGGTTAAATACAACCAATACAAGAAAATTACACTGCAGCAAAATGGCTGTATAAGTAATTCTTGGACCAGCACATATCATAAAAAAAACCTACAAATATATATATGACAAAACAAACACCATCACTGCATTCTTTAAACCGGTAATTGTTTTTATAAAACTGCATCATGTACGTTAGTCTTTATTCAGAGTCTGATTCTACAAGATTGGTTTGAAGGTTAATTGTTGCATTGGTTTTGTGTTCTGCAAGCCTCTTTGAAGAATGTGTCTAATTTAATATTCGACTTAGCTTCTTGAAAACTAGTTTTGTGTTTATATGTATTTTTGTGTGTGAAACACACAGACTTGTTTGCATTTATCAAACAGATATTGCAACAGATACAGTAGCTACTACCTTTATTATTGTTTTAGGTATAAAAATAATTAAAATTATAAAAAACCTAGAATTGTTGGAATTCATTATTTAAAAACCCAGAAACCCAAACACCATTGGAAAAACCCAGATCTGGGTGGAAAAACCCATGAGTGGCAGCCCTGCTTGTAACAATATCGCTTTGCGCCTCTCCTTCAAGGCTTCAACGCCTTCCCCTGCGCTTCCTCCCCTACATTCTTTCCCTTCTTTATCCCTTATTCGTCGTTCCTGCTCCCTCCCCTTTCACAAGCTCCGCCCAAGTGACCGTCATCTGCGATCGGGTACTGCGCTCATTGGCCGTGGTGTTGTTCCAGGTGAATTCTGAACTGATACTAAAGTCTCTGATATTTTTCAAGTGTACTCGTTTGCCGTTCCTGATACAGGCGCGTATCAGTGACAAAGTATCAGGTTGATACTTTTCGACCCACCTCTATTTATTAGTACATTTATTTATTTTCTTTAGGAAGTAAAAAGATTAGTACATCCACTTATTATTGAAATTGGTTTATTAACACAAATTAAGCTCTTGTAACTACTTTTAAAATGCATTTTACTAACCCATACATACCCTTTTTTTGCCACTGGATAGCGTTAGTGGTATGAATACTAAAGGTTTTACCTACCGATAATTTTGAATGATATTTAAAATACGAAGACGAAATGATTGTACAAGAATTACGTTTACTAACCATTATTTTCAAATAAAATGAGATTTGAATACCCAATATAACTGATGAATATCATTTTGTAGTTATATATTTTTAAATCATTATAAATGTATTTTACATTAACATAATTATTAGTTTAAACTGTTTATTCAAATAGGGATTGGAATGTTTACACATTTTGATATGAAAACTGGATATTGTTTCATATTATTTCTTATTAGTCGTATTGTTTGAGTTGGCTGTATATACTAACCCACGTTTTGTATGAAATGTGATGATTTCTGTAATTTAATAGTTCATATACAATTTCTGTGATAATGCCATGTCTTTTGAATATTAGTACAAAAAATAATAATAGTTCTACGTATTATACGCTACTATCTACTATTTAGAATAACTAGTCAGATTTATAAAACAAAAATTATAAGAAAATTATTAGAAGTTAAGTACGAACAAAAAAAAATTTGAAACGACATATTTTAAATTCATAAGTTAGCAAATAATGTGTATTAGCTGAAATATTGCAGGAGTGCAGGTAAGCTACCGTTACCTGCACAGACGCTTGAAGAGGACATGGTAGCTTTCTGTGCCATGCTTAATGCCTCTCAGAAGCCCCATGGGAGTGTCTCCTCTGAGGTTGTCGTCAAACTGCATTGTGTTGAGGTTCTTCACAGTGATCCACCGGAATATTGTCCTGCAATTACATAATAGGCCATAGTCTCACACTCAAGGAACGAACAAAAGTTGTACTATGGTCCTAGTGCGTTCAAACATGAAAAGACCAAATAATTGTAAAAATTTAATTTTTCAACCAATGTATCAAAAAGACTTACTATATATACTATCTGCAATGTTAATTTATGTGGCTTATAGTTGAAATATGGGAACTGGGACTCTTTAACAGTATAAAAAATTTGTTTCACTTCAGTCTTATTACTTATTTCATACAACATAAACACCAAAATCTGTGAAAAATAGCATACCTAGCCTTCTCTATGTCGGACGTGCAGCGACCAACCAGCTGGCGCACGAGGTCTGTGAACGTCTTCTGATCCTCTTGGGCTACCTACAATGAGAAAACATTCTGCACCTTTGTACGCATATGGTGTGATGTCTTGCGATAAGCATAGCTCGGTTTGTTGGAATTAAGCTAGCAAGCGCTAGTCAAGAGTGCCCGTGCTGGTTTCAAACATATAGCAAGCACTAGGCAGGTAGTCTATGCTAGGCCCGAACGTATAGCATGCCCTAGAGATTGTGTCCATTCTGGGCCCAAACAAAAATCAAGCACTAGGAAGGGTTCCATCCTTCCATGCTGGGTTCAAACATATAGCAAGCCCTAGCAAGGATGTTCATTCTGGGCCCAAACATAAAGCAAGCCCTAGGCTGGGTGTCCATGCTGGCCCTAACATATAGCAAGCCCTATGCAGGGTGTTCCTGCTGGGCCAAAACATAAAGCAAGCCTAGGAAGGAGTTGGTGCTGAGTCCTAACATATAGAAAGCCGTAAGGAGGGTTTTCATGCTGGGACCAAACATATAGCAAGCCCTAGGCACGGTGTTCATTATTGGCTCAAACAAATATCAAGCCCTAAGTACGGTGTTCATGCTGAACCCAAACATATACAAAAGGTCTAGTGAAGGTGTCCATGCTGAGCCCAAACATAGGTATTGCCCGCTCTAAGGTGTCGCATGCTGTGTCCAAACACATAGCAAGCCCTAACCTGAGTGTCCTATGCAGGGGCAGAACATAGAGCAAGCCATGTACTAGGTTTTCCTTTATGGGCCCAAACATACAGCTGCCATAGTTGGTTGTCCCATGCTGGGCCCGAATATAGATTGAGCTCTAGTTAGTGTATCTATGCTGGGCCCGAACATGGAATAAGCTCTAGCCAGGGTGTTCCATGCAGGGCCGGAACAGACAGCAAACATATAGCTTGAGTCAGTCCTAGCTGGTTGTCCAATCTGGACCCGAACATAGATCAAGATCTTGCCAGTGTGTCCCATGCTGCTCCCGAACACAGATCAAGCCCTAGCTAGGGTGTTTCATTCTGGACCGAAACACGGAGCAAGCCATATTTAGGGTATCATATCTGGGCCCGAACATAGAGCAATATCTAGCCAGGTTGTCTCATTCTGGGCCCGAATATAGAGCAATATCTAGCCAGAGTAGCCCATCCTGGGTCCGAAATTAGAGCAATGGTGAATTCTGGCCGGCAGTGTTGTCAGCTGCGCGCAGGTTACCACTGCAAGCAGAACTATCAAATTCAGCCCACTTGTGTTTTGGTTTGCAAATATTATTACGTTACATTCACAAAAAGTTTAATTTTTTTTAAAACTTTTTTTCGTTATATTAGGAACACTATATTTAAGCACGCTTGTCGTGACAAATAAAACAAATCATTAAAACCAGGGGCGTAACCAGGGGGGGTAGGGGTTCAACCCCCCCCCCCTTTAGCACCAAATCTTTAATTAATTTCTTATTCATAACTCAAACAAATTTCATATTAAAAATAATAAAATTTTTACCATTACAATATTTAAATTTAAGTACCGAAAACTGCTAAAATAGCACTATTTTACACCTTAAAATCCAATTTTTCCCGGGGGAGGACAACCGGACCTCCCGCTTTAATACAGGGGGGGGGGGCATGCTTCTTAACACCCCCCATACACAAATCCTGGCTACGCCACTGATTAAAACTTATATGTAAAAAGATCTACGAGGATATTGCCGCGACAGTGGTTCTTTGCGTCTGCATGATACACGGTTTCCAGAGCTGTGGGCTCGGTAGCGGCGCGGCGCGGCGCACTCACCGAGATGGCGATCTGGTCGATGTCGGAGAACTCTATGGGGTCGCTGTAGACGTGGAACTTGGAGAGAGCTGGAGGCGCCGGCAGGGGCGCCTGGCTGGGGTACGGCAGCACGTCCTGGCTGTAGGCGTCCGTGTCGTCCAGGTACAGGCTCTCCGCCATCATGTACTCGCTGCGCTTCTCGTTGATGAGCTCCAGCATCTCGCGGCTCTGCTTCTCGACCAGCGCCGCCGTCGCGGCCCTGCGGGACACTCGCGCCTCAGTAGCGGCCGGCGAGGGGCAGCTGGCGGCACGGGGAGTCTCGCTGCCAGCTGGCTGTGAGCTGCTGCGGCAGTTAGCGTCGCACTGCTGGTGCAAGTGCGGAGAGCTAACAGTAGGCTGCTGCAGCAGGGAGCGTCTCACTATCAGTGGCCAGTGCGGACAGCTGGCAGCATGGGGCGTCTCACTACCAGCTGGCTGTGAGCCGCTGCGGCAGTTAGCGTCTCACTACTGGTGCAAGTGCGGAGAGCTAACAGTAGGCTGCTGCAGCAGGGAGCGTCTCTCTATCAGTGGCCAGAGCGGACAGCTGGCAGCAGCTTCTGCAGCATGGGGCGTCTCACTATCAGCTGGCTGTGAGCTGCTGCGGCAGTTAGCGTCGCACTGCTGGTGCAAGTGCGGAGAGCTAACAGTAGGCTGCTGCAGCAGGGAGCGTCTCTCTATCATTGTCCAGAGCGGACAGCTGGCAGCAGCTTCTGCAGCATGGGGCGTCTCACTATCAGCTGGCTGTGAGCTGCTGCGGCAGTTAGCGTCGCACTGCTGGTGCAAGTGCGGAGAGCTAACAGTAGGCTGCTGCAGCAGGGAGCGTCTCTCTATCATTGTCCAGAGCGGACAGCTGGCAGCAGCTTCTGCAGCATGGGGCGTCTCACTATCAGCTGGCTGTAAGCTGCTGCAGCAGTTAGCGTCTCTCTATTATTGTCCAGTGCGGCACAGCTGACAGTAAGGTGCTTCAGCGAGAGTGTGCTTTAATATTAGTGTCCAGTGCGGACGCTGGCAGTAGGCTGGTGCAGCGAGGGATTGCCTCATTACTGGTGTATATGTGACTGAGTGCGTCAGTGTGTAAGTGTGTAGAAAAAAAATCCATGAGATAAGTGCTGTCAAAATTATCTTCCACACAAACATGATGAAATAATTTCTACAGGAAATACATTATAAACTTTTTTTTTTCAAAAAGTTTACATAAATTAAAAAGTATTATTTTATAAATAAATTAGTATCAAATTGTGACTAGAATCAGAATTTTTGTGTTTGTTTCACTTAGATTTTCCCATTCCATTTGTTCGCACCTACTTCGGTTTTGGTGGTCTGATAATTGAAGACACTTAGCACCTTACTGTCAGCTGTTCGCACTGGACAATAATAGAAAGACGCTCCCTGCTGCAGCAGCCTACTGTTAGCTCTCCGCATTTACGCCAGTAGTGAGACGTTAACTGCTGCAGAAGACTTACTTGCACTGGCAGCAGCTCATTGGACGCTATTAGTAAGACGCTTGATGGTAGGCTTTTATGAACAAAAAAATTACATCAATAAACTAAAATTTTTCTGTCGTGGTAATTATATTTATGAAATACACTAGTTGATGGAAAACTTAATTTTTATTGATGAATAATGTCTATCAATTATTATCTTCATTGAACTAAACAGGATCATTCAAACTTCAAAACTGTATCTTTTCAGAATATGCGCATATTATATAGTAAATTAACATATTTTATTTGAATTTTGGATTACTTATATTTACTTTTTTTAATAAAACGAAAAGGCTATATTGCATGTTGCGCTGAAGAATAGATGATTACCTATAGTTATCAAGAAATATATATTAACCAATGCGATTAGATGGCTTACTTAGGAAGTCGGAAGAACAAGAAATTTCTGTATTGAAGTATTGTAATCAGATGAAAAATCAAGTTTGATATTTTTATATCACACGAGAAAACCAATGACAGAAATATCGTGTTTCCTAATTGTAGCATGTACCCACATTAGCCATATTAAAATCGTTAGTCCTTTGTTTTCCACTTGGCACCATAATCAGGATATATCTTATGTATATTACAAATCGACAAAAAATAAGGGGACTCACAGTTTCCGTAGGCCGATCTCCAGTCCTTTCGACTGCTACTCTTTTTTTTAGAGGTAGTAAAAGTGTCTAAAAGTTATTTTAAAGACACCATAACATCTTTCCCTTCTCCTTTTTTTCAGAAAATAACGAAATTATTGTGTTCTCCTAGACTTATTTGTATTGGTACGTTTGTTTTTTGTATGCATGTTAACAGACACTTTGCTTAATAAGTTCCCACAAAAACAATTTGCGATTTATAATCTCCTAACTTATAAAATCCTATGAAAAGGTTATCCTTATCTATGTATGTCAATGTATTAAACTCACACCAACCTGGTTTGGCTTTTTCGTTTTTCATAACAGAGTCACAACCTTCAAGCCGTACTTTTTCTATCACATGTTTCTTAGTTTTATCACTTGCATAACTTTCACCACTGTTCCTCGGTCTTTTTAGCAACATTTCTCTTCCAATTACCATAGTTTCGTTCACGTTTTCTGGACCTAACTACACCAACATCTTCATTGAAGATGTACCACTTAAATAATCAGTAGGATTTCTACTGATTATGGTGGAAGATATTCTGGCAATTTTCAATGATATTACCCAGATTTGGAGATTTGGAGAATGACACTATTTATTAGAAGTATACTCTTTATAAGAAGTGAACTCATCATGTATTCATAATTTGTGAGCTTTAAAGCTCCGTTATGATTTAAACTGCCATGACAATTCCCTTGCATTTGCTCCAAGGATATATTATACAGAAATACAGCTCGAGAGGCACTGGACAGAGTGAAGCCTTGCGATCTAAGTCCAAGGTACTAGAAGGGAAGAAGGCCAATAAGCAAGAAAATGTGTCTTGCGAGCGCCAAAATTGTAAAACTCAAATCGCTGTTCTTTGGTTTGTTGCGGTGCGAAAGGAGATTTTTAAACGCAGTTGAATTAATTTTTAACTTTACATAACTTACTAGTTACTTTAAGACAATTAATTCTAAAGCTAACAATAGAAGAATAAATAGTAGGCCTACAGGTCTTCACGAACACTTTTTTTAAAGTCACTGAACAATAGAAACAAATTCACACACATTTGGTTTAAATAGCTGCACGGGGAATGAAAGCGAAAGAGAAAAAGCTAAAGGTATACTAGAAGTTGTGCTGAGAGTGTCAGGGCGCAGCGGACAGAACGGTGGGCGAGTAGCGGGCACGCAGTCAACAGTAAACCAAACACATCATTTTGAAAATATTCATACTGAAATATATAGGTATATAAGTTAGGCTCAAATGCTTATATTTTACGAATACCGCTTTTAAAATATGGCCAGCAATGTACGTTCAAATTTCTGTGATCACCTTACTGCAATCGGAACAAGTGCAATAATTATGTTTTTGTTGTAATTATTTTCTTTAATTAGAATGAAATTTTAACGAACGTGATTTACAATAAAATACAATGGCAAGTTTTTCGATTGAGAATATGAAAATTTCCCTATCAAACCATGTTCATTTTCTTGATGTTTAGACATGATAAAAATATATAAGCAGTCCATGCAACAAATACTATAATAGTGTACGAGGTGTGTCCGGAAAGTAAGTACAGTTTTACCTTTTAAAAAAAATCATGAAAAAAAGATTGAAAGTTTTAGTTTGCTACATATCTACATAACATATTCACTCAGTTCCAAGCACTTTTTGGAACGCTCTACCAATTTATTTAACCCCTCTGCATAGCAGCTCGCCGTCTGGAAATGTAACGGACGCTTCGGCCGTAGGCATCATGGACTTCGAATATGCAATGCGTGTAGCCTAAGTACATTCGCTTAGTAAACATCTCCAGAAATATTTAAACATTCTCCGTACTCGAGTTTTAAAATGATGGCTACCGTTTTTGAGACGAAAAGGGCTTCATTTTGGTTGATTTAATTGAAACGTGAGTCAACAATTACAGAAAAATGTACAAAAATTGTGATTATCCACTGGTTCAATTTACAGGTGGCAAACTTATATGCGGAGGGGTTTAAATAAACTGGTAGAGCGTTGCTAACAGTGCTTGAAACTGAATGGCGACTGTGTGATGTAGACATGTAGTAAACTAAAACGTTCAATAAAACTTTTTTTCAACCGGATATATATTTTTAATAACCAAAACGGTCCTTACTTTCCGGACACGCCTCGTATGTGGGACATGCTTCAGGCTGTGGAAGTGGAGAGGTCAATTATCGGAGCCCAGAGGTCTTCATATTGCATTTCTGTGACCTTAACCTTTATCTATGGCACCAACCTTGAACTCTGACCCCGAAATTTTTCACCTTAAATTAAATTTCATACCTTGTGTGGAATCTGTCAACAAGATTACATTTAACCTAAAAAATATATATATATATGTTGTCAAAAAACTTTTAAATAATACAAAAACGTATTTAAACAAAACGTATTTCATATGCTATGGACTCGTAAGTCTCCAATTCAGTCACGTTCAGGTCAATTTAAAAAATTCTTCATAAAAAATATATTTTAAATATAAAAAGTTTAAAAAAAAATTTAACCGTGTGGACTTGCTTCACAGATTTTGGAGTCCTCAGGACGATCCCCGGTAAATGCACTAGTGACAAATGTCAGAAAGTCTCGTATAAAAAAACTCCATGGAGTATTGATGTATTATGAACCCAGTAGACTTTCTGAAACAAACCAGTTGCAACTGTTTTGTCTTATGAAGCCTTCTGTATTCGTCTGTGCTGTCGTCATTGTGTTGCCGGAATATCTGTTTAATTTTATTGCTGGGTTCGTCTGTTTGTGGCTGTGTTGTCCAAGGTGGTTGTTTGTCTGTATTTACTGTGCTTGTAGTAAATATCGAATAGTTTTCAGCCCACTGTGTTCATCTGTGGTTATATTGTTACAACTTGCTCCTCCCACGGCATTCTCTGTTCATTTATTTATATTTAACATTTTAATTGATTTTGGCTTGTATCTGTGTATTTAAATGTTCATATTTCTTTGTCCACTCTTCAGGTTTCCTTAATGACAAAGTGTCAACCAGCAAAAGTGTATCTAAAATAATGTTTTAAATAAATTTTCCCCATTGCTAGGATCATTAAAGTTACGTACCTACTTTAGCTTTGCCAGTATATTTGACGTTAATTTTTATTTAAATAAAAACACCATACATCGTCATCTCCGATTTTTTCTTTGCTTTCCATTTTTTTTATTTATGCGGTACTCCAGTAGGAAATTTAATACATTTTTATTCTATTTTGATTATTTTGATGCTTTAAAACATATTAGAATTTTTTCTGTAATCCCAGCTGTTCCGACGGGCGCCAGATTTGGTATTTGATTTTTAATCAATAAGGGTGGCAAAACTTCTTAAATTTAACTTTTATTAATCCTCTTGGTGAAACAATTAAACCAGAGTAGTAAATATAAAAAATGTGTTAAATAATTAGGAAAATAACTGGAACTGTTTTGGAATAAATGTTTTTGTTCGTAATTTTTATATAAAAATCATAAAAATAATTTATACTTGATTGTTAATAATAAGATTCAAACACAAATAAAACTTAAAATTAAAATCTATCAGCTACTTTAAAGAAGTAATTTGTTTTTAATGCTCTGCCCTCAATTTTAAATCTAACTAGATATTAATAATCAGTATAATCAGGTGTAGAGCCAATTTTTGTATTCACGCATTCACATAATAAATTAAAACCCATGAAAAACTGGTCACACTGACGACCAATATATAGGTGTTAGTAACTAAAATATAGGTTAGGGAAGAATAAATTAGGGAAACGTAGGAACGAGAAACACGGGTAGGCACAAAATAGGTATACTTTTTTTTTTTTTAAGGGAAACCACTATTAATTAAAAGGCCGTTAGGATTAAATAGCCAAGGCAAAACTAATGAAGGCACAAAGTATTTATCATATCTAGATCAAAAATATTTATTTTAGAATAATCGTCGTTAGGTAAAACTCAGAGGAAACCCGCAGAGGTCAAAACACAGATTGGTAGATTGCAGTTTTGTTTTAAAACAATATCAAGCACTCAGCAGCGTTGTAGGTTATATTTCAGAAATTTTAACTCACAACAAAAATATTTATATACAACAACTAAGTTACTGAATAAAAAGTTACATTTTTTCTTTTAAATATTTATATGACAACTCATTCTTGTCTTCAGCGTTACTCGTCAATAACTAACGATAGGCTAACTGAACTTTCAAACTAATCATATATGGACAAAACACATTGATTTGTAAAAAAAAAAATAGCATTTTAAAATACCAAAGTATTCGCAAAAAGAAATCCAAATAACATATCTGAGAGCAACGTAAGTAAAGAGCCAATTGGTATGAGTATTAAGGGTGAATATGTGGAGACTGACCTCTCATGCTCTAGCAGCTTCCTGGTGAGCGACTCTTTCTTCTTGTCGCGGCGCAAGGTCATGTTCTTCTCCAGGTCCTCGCGCTCCTGCTGGTGCCTCAGTGTCATCACCTTCTGCTCGTCCGGCCGCTTCTTCTTGGTCAGTAGCTCGCGCTCGAAGCGCACCGCTAGCCGCTCCAGCTCCTTCTCCCACTCGTCCTGCAACCCCAACACACCCTCCAGGCATTCCCCCCTCGCAATACAGCCAGTCACAACACTACTAGACCTGCAACCCCAACACCCTCGCCTGTACCATCTCAGAGACCACCTCCCACTCGTCCAGCAACCCCAACACAATCTCCAGTCATTCACCCCTCGCAATACAGCCAGTCACAACACTACTAGACCTGCAACCCCAACACCCTCGCCTGTACCATCTCAGAGACCACCTCCCACTCGTCCTGCAACCCCAACACACCCTCCAGGCATTCCCCCCTCGCAATACTGCTAGTCACAACACTACTAGACCTGCAACCCCAACACCCTCGCCTGTACCATATCTGAGACCTCCCCTCACTCGTCGTTCAACATGCTACACACACACTTGTAACTTATTACTACAATACATGGAATCCGATACATACACGCCCGCCAACACGCCATACACATTTGTGTTTTTCTTCCTAGTAGACCTGTAAACTACTACACACACGCTCTTTCACACTCTACACTCTACTGTTCCTTCTTCTTACTAGACATTCATATTGCCACACACACTTCAGTTCTTTCTTTCTAATATTCGTGCAACGCGCCATACACAGTTTTTGCACTATGCCTTCATTCTGCTACACATACACATCTACCTTCTTCATTAGACAATCAACATGCAACAATCACGCCCTGCAACCACCACACACTCCTGTTCTTTTTTTCTTACAGACCCACAACCTGCTACACATACGTACCTTCTTCCTTATACACACACGGCTTTAAACCCACCGCATACTCATACCTGTTTCTTCTTCCTCAATATATCTACTACCCACCACACACCCTGCTGTACTTTCTTCCTAAAAAAAAACCTATAATGCACCACTACACTCCCTTCAAGCCGTTTTACACTCTTTATAGCTCTTTCTTCCTATGAGACTACACACATGACCTTCAACATGCTAAACAAACTCATGTCACTTTTTCCAGTAAGACATGCAAACTGCTCTACATACACCTGCCACAAACACTATGATCCTTCTAATAGATTTGTTACTCGCAACACACATACTTGTAACTTCTTCTTAATTGACCTGCAACCACCTGATTACTAGACCACAGACACTATTGTACCTTCTTTCTACTAGCTCTGCAACCCACTACCGACTATTCTGTTTATTTTTATTCTTAATAAACCTGCAAAGGACTATAAACTATCCTTTTTCCTTCTTCCTAATATCCACGCAAGCCACGAAAACCAATTGTTCAACATATTCCAACTAAAAATTTAACCTTCTTACACACAGGCCTGGAGATTCTTTCTAATAAACAATTCATTTGCCAAACACACAAACACACACCAATACACACACACATACCTCTGTCTCTTTTTCCTAACAGATATGCAAACCACTACGCACTACTAATAGACCTTCAACCTGCCACACACACACACACACACTTATACCAAGCACCGGAATAAACCACCATGTCGTCTACGCCGTGTTCCAACGCGCCATGATGCTTTACAGCTAAGGAAAAATAATTATATCTTCTTCATTATAATAACAAGATGTGAAAGTATTTTAATCGGAATTAAATTTTTTGATTCAACTTTATAAAATGTAAAATATAATTAAATTTAAATATATATAAGGGGTCTGATTTATTAATTCTATTTATTTTATATTTTTCCTTCCGCAATTATATCTTTATTATAAACATGTTGAAAATATTAAAAAACTTTGACCATTAAAATAAAAGAATCACAAAATATGTTTTATGTTTCTTAAAGGCTGATAATGTGATTTAAATTTTCCGTAAGTAGTTTGATGAGAAAATAATTTAGTTTAATGCCCTCTCAATCTCTGATTTTGTTAACATTGTTGTTTTTTTCAGACCTATAACCTCCCATACATTCCGGTACATTCTAGTTCTGTACACCATCTCACATGCTTTCGTTCATTCTTTCTACTAGACCTACAACCCTCTACACACACACACACACACACACACACATCGGTACCTTCTGGCTCTGTTCTCCACCTCACACACTTCCGTTCATTCTTTCTACCAGAACTATAAAACTTCACACACCCCTGTACCTTCTATAACTGCAACCCACAACACACATTTACATTCTGTCAACTAGACATTCCAACCTTCATAAGCACACTTCTGTACATTCTGGATATGCCACCTACATAACAAATTTCCGTATATTCTGTCTACTAAAATAACAGCCATCCACTTCCTCTTCCGTACCTTCTAGATCTGAAACCCATCACACACTTCAGTACATTCTGTCAGCAAGACCTACAACGATCTACAACCTTTTTGTACTTTATAGATCTGCAAACCAACACACACAGTTTTGTAATTTTACAACTAGACCTACAACACTCCAAACACAGTTCTGTAAATTATAGATCTCAACCCACCTTACACCTTTACGTAATATATGATCTACAAACATCCATAAACGCATATTTTCCTATTAGATCTGCAATCCAACACAACTTTCGTACATTCTTTCTACTAGGCCTACGATGCTCAATACACACTTCTTTACATTACAGCTCTCCAAAACACCAAACACATTTTCTAACATTCTGTCTACTAGACTTAAATCTTCCACACACTTTTCGGTACCATTTAATTTGCAAAATACCACACATACTTTCGTACCTTTTGTCTTCTAACTTGAAACCCACATCACATTCTTTCGTACAATTGTCTAAGACATGCAACCATCCAAATACACTCCGGTCCTTTCTAACTCTAAAAACTACCACACACACTTTCGTACATTCTGTGTACAGCACCTACAACCCTCCACACACAATTCTTTACCTTCTAGCTTTGCAACCCATCACACACTTTTCCTTGCATTCTTTTTAATAGGCCTACAACCCTCAACACACATATTGCTAACTCCAAGCTCTGCAAAACCCTACAAACACTTCCATTTATTCTGCCTAATATACCTACAACCCTCCACATATATTTTTGTACTTTCTAGCTCTGCAACCCATCTAACACCATTCCTTACATTCTGTCTACTAGGCCCATAACCAACCACATACTCTTCTGTACATTATAGATCTGCGACCCACTACATAAACTTCTGTACATTCTATCTACTAGATGTGCAAACCACCATACACACACACTGGGATTTATTCTGTCTACTAGGCCCAAAACCATACACACACTTTTGTACTTTCTAGCAATATGACCAACCACACACACTACCTTACATTCATTCTACTAGACTTACATCCCTTCATACACTCTTCTGTACCTTCTAACTGTGCAACCCATCTAACACTTAAGTTACAACTATCCACACACACTTATGTACAATCTATATCTGTAAGCCTCCACAATCACTTTCGTACTTTCTGTATACTTCACCTACAACCATCTATAAACAATTTTCTCTATTTTCTAGGTCTGCAACCCATCTAACACATTTCCGTACATTATGGCACTAGACCTAAACTCCACCACATACTTCCGTATCTTTTTATCTCTGCACCCACACACACTTTTTCCGTACATTTTGACTTCTAGACCAGCAACCCGCAACACACAGTTTGTACTCTCTCACTCCTGGACCTGGTTAGGGGGCGTCTCCCCGTGACGCCCCTTACCGGCCGAGTAACTGCGGCTGACGTCAGGTCATTGAATGTTAGTGCCTTGCGCGTGCGAGAAGGATGACAATGTGCACATTAGGAAGGAGGCGAACAGACCCTATCGGTCCGGAAACAAGAGTAGGAGTAAAGAGCTGTAGTGGATGTCCGCCATCTTGAGTTTTGATGTCACGGTGGCCATTTTGGATGACGACCTTCAAAATTTCGCAAAAATGACCAATTATTACTTTTTTTTCAAATTTGCCCATAATTCACAATATTGGCCTAAATATACAGTTTTTAGGTAAAAAAAATTCCACCAAATTTTTTTTGAAAATTCAATAATTACATTTTTTAGGGGGGGGGGGAAACCCCGTAAAATATTCAAAAATATGTAATTCGAAAAACCTCAAAAGACTTTTGCCTTAGAAAAAACCAAAATTCCAAATAGAGGGTTAAATTAAATTCCCCGTCGTCTAGCCGCCATAAGCCGCCGAGGTAGCTCGTATTTAGCCAAATGTCGCTGGATTAGTTAGGCCTGAGACAGCTGCAGCCAAAGACAGTTGGATTCAAATACAGTTAAGGACAAAGACAGATGGCGTCAAAGACAGATGGGAGTCATTGTATCCTACCGTAAATTGTTGATCACATCCTACTGAGTTGAATGTTCGTTAAAATGTACGTCCTTTTATTTAAATGTACGTAGTAAAGCATGTACTATACTATCCTACTAATAAGAACGCATTCCTGTAACGAGATCGTATTCCTATGCCGTATCCCTGCAAAGAGATCGTATCCCTGTGGCGAGAACGCATCTCCGCTGATTTGAATGTTCGTGCACATGTACATTCTTTTTGTTAAATGTGGTTCCTTTTTGTATAATTTTTTTTTCTAAAAGTACATCATTTTCGTTTCAAGTGCTTCCTCTTTTAATGTGCTTCCAAAATGCTTCCTTCTTTAGTGTTGTTTCATTATTTAAAGTTGTTTTTACTCTGGTATTAATGTAAATGGTTCTTGTTTTGACTAGCATATTATTTCAGCGTCCATGAGTGGATAAGCAAGGACTGGACAACGCGACTCTAAATTTGTTCATGGCTACAATGGTGTAAGGATCACCTAGTTGGACTCGTACGATTCATAATTCACGTATTTAACCTATTTTTTTGACATATTGATAACATTTTCACCATTTTTAATGTCCAACTCGATGGAAGCTGTATCATAGATTGCGGAGATATCGACGGTGATGACCCAAATCGCTGGGACAGTGATGCCAACAACACTAGAGACTTCAATAGTTGGAGATTCATCAAAAGTTATCGAGAATTGATGTCCTTACTGTGACAAGATTTTCCCGAACAACAGTAATGCTCGACGACACGAGATGAGAGAATATGCTAATAATATTTCTTGCAAAATGTTTAATTGTAAAAAGTGCCGCAAGCAATTTGCAAGAAATGATAAGTTGAAAATACACTTGAAGACTTGCAAACGTACTGCTGCGTGGCAGAAAGTGAAGGTTTAGTTACAACAGCGATTGACTGATTCGCTTAAGATTACACGAGGAATCGGTTCTACAGCAGTTACATCAACATCTGATTAGAATCTAAAAGGTTCATCTTCAGCAAGTAGGCATCCTTACAGCTACTGCGATATGTCATTCGCATTTTCCCATGATGCATGGAGACACGAGAAAAGCAAATGCATGAAGAATCCTTCTCCTATGAAATTTTGCTGCGATAAGTATTATGTTTGGTTTATACGCATTGACCATTTGAGACGACATGCGAAAAACTGTAAATGTGAATTATTTTTGTCTACTGCGGAACTGCCTGCAGACCTTTCGACTTTTCTGTTTAGGTTGAACACTCGTATGCGTACAAGCACAAACACAGATGTTCAGCAACCGATTGCGATAATTCCCGGAAATGAATCTAAATCTAAGACTGAGCTTGGTGCATGACAACGGATTCCACTTGGCGAAATCTGCATTTCGATGAATGTTGAAAGACTACTATTATCTAAAAACATTTAGTGAGTCAAAATAAATTTGTGCTTTTCTTTATATTATCAAGCAAAAAATAATTTATCAGCTACACAAGAAGTAGCAACGCACGGATCTTTAAAATATACTTTGCAGTTGGCCAGTGTAAATGGCAAACCATATCCATCGAGGACAAAGTGAAGAGGTGCGCATTTAAGACAGCGATTACTCCCATATATAATTCTGACGTTATGAAGTAATCTGTTAAACACAGTATCGAGAAACTCTGTCGGGAAGAAAAATACTATGTAGGAAAAAGATCTGGCTGGTCTCTGTCTTCAGCAAACCGTTTTTAGCTGAGAATTAGTAATTTCAAGCCAATGCAGAACTAATATTTTTTAGATAGTTAACTTCAGCAAGTTTTACTGTAGTAGTGCAGAATTTATTTGTAATTTTGTTATTTTATTTCTCGAACTTTATGTTTATATGGTAAATATAAGCGGTACTTAATTAAATTTATATTTTCTTTATCAACCAAGGTTTCAAACCAAGGACCAAAATTTATTTATTCAATAATTAATTTAAGAAGCTTTAATTTTAAAAAATTTCTATATTTACTATATTTTCCGAATTTCGAAGATGGCAGCTATTATATCAATATCGGCTTCCTGGTGGCTGGTAGATGATGAACTGAACAAACTTTTAGGATTTGGAACATGATTTATGTAATATATTTTTTTTTTTGATAATGTATCGTACCAAGCTCTTCAATCGATCACATTATTCAATATATTAATGAGTAAATTTTTAGATGGAATAATTTTTGTACATTTCTATCTTAAAAATTATATATTTTTAAGTTGGCGGCGGTAAGACGGCTGACAAGAAGGTGGACTCAATGCCAATAATGGATTCCTGCACTCTAGTGTGTAAAAATTAAAATAATATGGTGGCAGCGCCATCTGGCAGACGTTGGAGTGCTCCTGATATCGAGTACTGAAATCTAAATGGCTAAAGTGGCCTTTAGCAGATTACGTGTGTATTACGTGAAACTAGACCTCCTGGTTGCAAGTTCTGAAAATAATGATGCCTGCCTCCAGCAGACGAAAAAAAAGAATGTCAGCTATTATGCCATAAACCAAAATGTTGGCTTCCTACAGACGAAAAAGATAGTTGCATTACAATTATGGATTTTCAAGATGGCGACCGAAACGATATGTGCATCTGTATTTTTTTTAAAGATTTTTTTCTTAAAATTTAATTAATTTTTTTATAATGGTTATTTTTTTTCATAAAATCGGAAAATAAATAAAGATTTTAAATGGTGGCACTAACGAAAATTGCAACATTAGGGAGTGGGGCATTCAATTCCAAGATGGTGGAAAGTTTGAAAAACAAAATGGCGGAATTAAAAATGGCAGAAAGTTCGAGAAAACGAAATGGTGGCGATGCCATCATCCAAGATGGCGGATCAGAGATGGCCGCCGGGGTTATGGTCAAAAGTAAAGGTCATCCAAGATGGCCGCCGTGACGTCAGAGAAATCAGTCATTGAACCCATCCACAATCCAGACCCAGAACCCAGTCCCAGGACATACATTCCTATACTACTCACGTACAGGTATGCCACTGGATGGCCTGAAGCCTGTCACGTGGTACACGTACAGGTATGCCACTGGAAACGAAAGCAGTGCCACTCACCCGGATCTCCTCCCGCATGCGTTTGTCTTCTTCTTCCCTCTGGCGCGCGAACTTGCGGTAGAGGTCGTCCTCTTCCTTGCGGTGCTTCATCTCTAGCTGCGTCTGCTCGTCCTTGTCCTGCAACAACCAGGCGGGCTTAACTACAGCGACGCGACACGCGTGACAAGCAAACACTTCAGCAACCACGTTTTCAAATACACATTCATGAACTACGCAAGGGGGAAAACCTAAAACGCAAGCAAAGGCCAGCTTTTAACAACTTGTGTTTCGGCTTGCTTTCCTGTCTTCTCCATTTTGAAGCGAAGCGTTACGAAATCTTTTAAATATGCATGCGTATTTTTAATACGAAATCTGGGACATACGCAATTGCTGTTTTGCACAGTGTATCATAAAAAAACGCAAATTAAGAAATAAAAATGAAAACATAAACCCTCAGAGAACAAACCTTATCAGCTGATGTTAAACAGATACCCCAATGATGAACCTAAAAAGGTATTAGGGATAACACAACAACGACAGCACATACAAACATATTTAAACTTAAATATCGCATGGCACAAGATTTCCGTGGAAGGAATTAAGTCATGAAAAAATAAAAAATAAACAGTTGTCAGTTTTTTTATTCGTGACAGTCTGCAAATGTATATATTTAGGATGAATGTGGTATAACACCCAAGAAGAAGTTGCTCTGAAACAGAACGTCCACATCACTGACCCACAGGCTGAGAGGATGTCACTGCAGACCTGACAGCAGCAGGTCCACGGAGGCCGGCTCACTTTCCTTCCATCCCTTCCAAATGTGCGCCCTTGCAGAGTGGATTGGGAATCAGCTTGCACATTTGTTTCATCCAGAGCCCCACTTCCTGGACCAAACAGTCCTGGAGAACATGTTCCCTCCACCCAGCTTCACTCGCAACCCACACAAGGACCACGAGCCTACGGCAAGTCTTCACAGGATAGCCAGGCCGTCACTTCACCCAGTGCTACCAGGGTTTAGATGGAGGAGGACCACCTCGGGTTCCACAGATCAGATTAAGTCCAGCCATGCAGTCTGTATGACCGAAATCCCCATACTGAGCCAAGTCCGGGTAGGACACCAGCATGCCCTCAATATCCTGCCCAGCACAACATGTCTTTCCATGTTACTGGTTATAGCAGCAAATATGGAGCTCTCGGTCAGGACAATCACACTGGCATTCGCAGGTTCAAGCGACCGGCACCCTTTTTGACGATCCAGGAGAGGCCCCAATACCCAGACACGCGCCCAGAATGAACTGGCACATCAGCCACCGGGCATGAGAATGGCCAACCAGCTTTAGTACCCGCAGGTCTACATTCCCCATGTGTAGCCTCATTGCCAAACACCTCATAGTCTGGGTCGACAGCCCGCGCCCCGCGCTGGGCAGAGCTGCCCGACACCTGGTGTTACGCCCTGGGACCGCGCTCTCCCACCATGTTGGTCATGTCGTTAGGGGACGGTTCTTAGAGATGCATCGCCAAAGTGCTCTTGCCTATTATGTCGTGTCTCAAATTGTCTAACAAATATACAATAAATATGAAACAACCATGATTAATTACTAGCATGTGCGTAGATCCGAGACTGCCCCCCCCCCCCCTCCTTTACGGTAACAAAGCAGCCCCTCTCTGAGAGGGCCCGCTTGCGCGATGAATGTAAACGTCAAAACTATTTTCTATGGAAACTTTCTGTGTATTTAAAGTTTCCCGCTTATTGCATGCATACAGGCCAAAATATGGGCAGTATGCAACATACTAGCCCCCTATCCAGAGATGGCTTGTGTCGGTTGTTGAAACCCACGTAACCCTCGGACCGCGCGCCTCATTGCATGACTTTGCAATGCTCTAAAATGAAGGGCAGTAACTCTTGAGGCCCAACAACATATGTAAGGGAGCTGGCATGATCAGTTTACAGGAAAGCCTCCGCATAAGAGAATTTACCAAAAAAAAAAAACATGTGTGAGGCTGAGGCTTAAGATCTGCGCTTTACCTCGCCCATGGTCATCCCGAGATAACTTCACTCCTTCCTTCCAGTACAGCACTTGCTTGCCAAAACTGCCTGCTCGAAGCACCATAAACCAGCAATACAGAAACTATTCAATAATACTTAATGCATTTGGATTTTGTCAGAAAGGTCCACATTACGATAACATTTGAGAAGTACTGTGGGTCCAAAGCCCAATCAAACTTTTTCTCAGTTGTCACTGATGTCTCTGAATCAAGACACTGTTGAAGCGACTTCGCTGAGAAAAATTAGCCGAGAAAAACTATATAATGATTATGTCATTCATTGTTTTATATATTAGTATGAAATTTTTTTCATTACCGGCAAACATAATTGACTGTATACTACAATTACAATACATAGCATGTATGTATCACCTGTGTGATACATCTAATCCAACTTATTGATACCCCTATATTAACAGCGTGGGAGGATAATGCGCAAGGAATTTTGGCACTTAAGACAATAAATGTGTCTTATTATAATGCCTGTCAACCTGGCTTTTTGTTTCGTACAAATATCACAGGATTTCAGCTCGAAAATGGGTTAAGAATAAATGATGAAATTTTGACAACAAATTGAATGCTCCAAGCTGACATCTAAAATAGATTTAAACAATTTGAAAAATGTTTCAAGTAAAAAAACTTGAAAAGTTTACATAACAAATTATTTATATTTTTTATATTTGTTTATAGCACTATAATTAGAACAACTCTAAAATTATTTTAAATTATTAGAATTAAAAATATATAAATAGGGGTCAATTCGTTTATGTTGATAGAAGGTATCAACATAGAAGGTTTATCTTTTGGCTTTAGCGTGAAAACCGAGAAGAGAATTTTTAATGTATTTCCACGGCAAAATATCAGATTTGATAGAATAATAATACAACACATACTTCCATATAAACTAGTTTGCAAGATAAATGGAGATCATTATGCTTGGATGGAATGGAACCTTCAGTTCCATTCCATTATAATTGTAAATACAAAGCTTTATTTTATAAACGAGCCGTTTTTTTTTCGTTTTCTTTTACTTTACGTTTTATTTTAAGTGAATTTATAACTTCTACAAAACTACGTAAGCGTAAATATTTGAACAGTTATTTATGGATAAAACATTGGTGCTTTTTCCCATGTTTAAACCGATGCTTTCGATTAAATGCCAACATAAACCATTTACCTGTCACATTCTTACTAAACATTCGTAATCGATAAAGGAGACACAGCATTTACAGCAGTAAACAGTCTCTATATACCATTGAATACATTATATATATATATTCATAGCTATAACGTACTTCGCATTACGTGTTGTCAAAAGATGGTGTTACTTGATTGTCAGTCAGTGGTTTAGAAACAAGTTTTTCGACAATGGTCACTCAGTAGACTGAGTCCAACTCGCATTTGCACAGTTCATTTTAGCTGTGTTTATTTATGTTTAAAGAAATTGAAGCAACTCCATGTGTAACACTTTGCAGTGCAGAAAGGAACTAACTCCACAGCGAGCGAACACCATGCACAAGCACATGGACTCTAAAATGTTTCTATTTACATTGCATAGTACATTATTTTCTCAAGAGACATCAGTCTATTTTAGTATGTTTGCGGTGTTGGTATCGTTGGAAGCGCTATACCTTCTGTGCGTGCCAGGATTAATAACAAGTAACTGACGACCAAAATCACGAATTGACTTCTTATTTCGACTCCAAACATTCTGGTACGACTGGCACCGTCACACAAGTTGTCCAGAGTCCACTGGAACATCGCAGGTGATGTCACCTTAAGCCTCCATGCATAAACACAAACTGTGGTCTGTGCCATGTAACCTGTGTGACATTTGACAGTTGTCAAGAGTGGTAGCCACTTGACAACTGCCACATGCTCAGGAACACTGACAACCACGAGCGCAAAGCAGGATACGTGGGCCGCTGAGAGACTGCATGGCTGCACTGCACGGACGTGACAGTGCGTTGTGTCACTAATGTGGAGGGGGGGGGGGGGGAGAGAGAGAGGAGGTGACCTTCACGCCCTCTGCTCCAACACCCCCCCCCCCCCCTTACCCAGGAGACCAGCACGTCAAGCTCTCAAGCCCACGGCGCGCTGAGCATGGAGAGAAATGCACGCTCAATCATTCGTAGTCGCTATACGCAATCGCAAACTTGTCACATTTAAAAGCGGTACTGTCATTCGTTTAAAATATGATGAACACAGCGCTTGTCAAAAAATTATTGATCATCTAAATACGAACAATATATTTAGGTGTGTTATGAAAGCCAAAAAGGTTTTTGAAATCTTTAGGGGAAAACTATGTTTTGTTTTGGATCTGAAGTAGCAATCCTAAAATTGTTAAGGCGTTTCTCTTGCATTTTGTTTAGGCTAGTTTTTAATCTGTGTTTGTGGTTTAACACATAGCTACTGCAAAGCCAAATTTTGAGTGTCTCGTTAAAATTCCGGCCAATGAACGAGAATCTCTTCCAGCACGCGGTTAACTATCACCATGTAATGTTCTCCCACGCTTTGCCAAGATTAATAATGTACCAAATATGGTAAAAAATCATAATAATTTAATATTAAATAAATAATACCAACTACAGTTTCAAAGTTTCCTAAGTATACCCGTAGTTCAAAATAAGCTATTAAAAATATTCACGCCCAAATTTAATTACTATACAGCGTTTTGTAATGTTTTATTTATTTTTTCCAAGGTTAAAATTAGCCTGCACCTTACTGTAAGTACACAGCAGCAGGGAAACCATCTCCACGCCAGTTGCCTCCAGCCACACACTTGTTGAACCAGCCAGCCACACCCTGTTGAACCAGCCACACCCTGTTGAACCAGCCACACCCTGTTGAACCAGCCACACCCTGGTTGAACCAGCCACACACTTGTTGAACCAGCCAGCCACACCATGTTGAACCAGCAACACCCTGTTGAGCCAGCCACACACTTGTTGAACCAGCCACACACTTGTTGAACCAGCCAGCCACACCATGTTGAACCAGCAACACCCTGTTGAGCCAGCCACACACCTGTTGAACCAGCCACACACTTGTTGAACCAGCCAGCCACACCCTGTTGAACCAGCCACACCCTGTTGAACCAGCCACACCCTGTTGAACCAGCCACACCCTGGTTGAACCAGCCACACACTTGTTGAACCAGCCAGCCACACCATGTTGAACCAGCAACACCCTGTTGAGCCAGCCACACCCTGTTGAACCAGCCACACCCTGTTGAACCAGCCACACCCTGTTGAACCAGCCACACCCTGTTGAACCAGCCACACACTTGTTGAACCAGCCACACACTTGTTGAACCAGCCAGCCACACCATGTTGAACCAGCAACACCCTGTTGAGCCAGCCACACACCTGTTGAACCAGCCCCACACCTGCTGAACCAATTTACACACCTGTGAACCAGCCATAGCCTTTCGCAGCCATCGCGGATACGTGGTTTATACCGCTAACAAAACCTTGGTAATATCTGGCAATTTTTTAACATTCATTAAAAGTAAAACATTGTTTGGTTAAGAGTGAAAAAAATTATTTGTTACATTTTTTCTTGTCTACGAAAAGTAATTGCTTACAAAGCAGATTAAAAAAAAAATTATTTTTAATGCTTTCCAAGAACAATAACAAAAATAAGTACACTAAAATTACAAAAAAATATGCGATCAATTAGCCTAAAACTGTTTATGGAACGAGCTACATAACTAAATAACGGTACATCGTGGGCGGTATGCTCTCGGAGCTGTACAGGTTGCAGCAAGGTTAGTGCTAGGGGTACAGCAATAAGGAGGATACCAGCTCGTTGTGACGTCACTACTACAGACATGAAACAAATCAGTCTGGACGGCTGGCGGGCGGTCTGGACTCGTCGTTACAATACGAGTTAAGAGTGATGCATTTTAGATAAATGTAATGGTGTGTTATTTTTACAGTCACAACATATAACTATAACTAGGCACTTCTAATATTATCAAAAGTGCAGCTTAAACGATTTCACAGTTCATTCAGTGTTGTATCAATTGTTTGTAATATGTTCACTCGCCACAATGATTAAGTATTTCTATAGACTCTCGTGACGTCACCGGCAGTCACTGAGGTTTGCGCTGGGCGAGAGGCAGCTACAGGATGTACGCAGGCTCTTCCGAGGTCACCAACACCGATACTTCCTCCCGTACCCCACTTTGTACTTCCCTTGTGTACCACTGACAAGTTGCAAGAAGAAAGTGATATAACCATTACATCTTTTAGATACAACACTATGGTTTGAAGAAAAAAATAATCATCCAAATATACTTCACAGGTAAATAATGTAATGAATGGTTTAGTTTGCGTTTGGTGACTCGTCGACACCGAGAGCGAAAGTCAAAACAACGCAGACTGCCAATATTGGTAGGAATACACGACCTGTGGGGTACACCGCCACATTTGCGTGGAGTTGTTTCGGTGGATCATGGAGAACCGAAGTAAAATCACTGTCTGGAACCGAACTGCGTCACCGCGCTTCTTTGTCTTCGTGGATAAGCAGAATGTGATCTCCCAGCCTGGACCAACAGCGTCTAGCGCGCATCCCCCAGCCAGGGGGAATGTAGGGCAGCATCACAACCACACTGTGGACGTGTGGCGGAGAGCAGGAGACTTGTGGCTGTCCGGAGCTGGCTGCTTGTGGCCGTCCCCGCAAGCAGTCGCATGCGGAAACATGATAAACACGAGGCTTGTAAATAAAGCGGTGGAAACGAAGCCAGAAAGTCGCAGAACATTGTGCATGCGCAGACACGGTATCGGTGCAGTGAGGTGGCGCTGTTGTCAATTCGTAGAGTAGATGCAAGCGTCGATCGATCAAGTAGAAGGGGTATTTACTGCGTGGCGTTGAAGTGAACAGTGTCGTTTCTACCACTCTAAATCATGTTTTTTTCAAACAGTGACCAGCGATCGTGGATTAAAAATCGAGGTTGCCCGTGGCCAAAATGAATCGCGATGTTATCAATAATCAGCTGAAGCCTGTACAGGACGGTCGTACGATGAATCAAAGCGTTTCGTGCTGGCCGGACTGAGACTGCGGATTTGCAGTTCCTCGACATCACGTTGACATCGTGAGTGGTCTCCTTTCCATAGACCGTCGATGGTCTGTCCGGGAAATATACGCTGAAGTGGGGCTCAGTCATCAAACTGTGTAGCACATACTGAAGGGAGACTTAACATGCAAAAAAATTGTGTCCCGCAGGGTTCCACATCGACTCATTGATGTACAGAAATGTCCCGGTATGCACTGGCTGGTTGCCACCTCGACAGATACCGCAATGACGAAGAGCGTATTGTCACCATTCATGAGACGTGGGCTCGAGCCTGCGAGACTGAATTAAGGGGGTGCATCCCATTTCAGGTCAAGATTTTTTATTTACAGTAATTGCAGATAAACTTTTAGACTTTTTTAATTGTTTAACTTTCACGAAATGAAAAATATATACAGCCCATACTTTTTGCATAATTAGCTGCCAAAATTACATTTTTAACGTTTTTTGGTTGTACAAATAAGGAGAATTTAATTTATTGCAGAACTGAAACTTTTTAGGTTTAACTGCAATGCCACTGGCTACGCTGGCTACACTGTGGCTGCATTTGCTCAGGAATATAGTGATTCATGTGTGTGCTATGAACGCATCATTGTGTGTTCGAATACAGCTATATTCCATAAAAAATATACACAGCCAGCAGGAGTAAAAGAACCTAACACACACGTAGTTGTATTGTTTATTAGGTATTATTCGATATCCGGTACACATTGGTTTTCCATGGAGCATGGCTGCCGTGTCACGAATTCCAGAAGTATGTTTCAATCCTTATTAAGCCCAAGTTAAATGAAAGGCATTAGTTTCCCAATTACGCATGAACTATCACAACTGAGTGCGTCTCTTTATGGCAGACAGTTGGGTTCCTTTATATACATAATTAAAAACAAGCTGGTCTCTCCATCCCCGTTATTTCACGATGTAATCTTACACAGAACTGAAGCGATACTCTCGGAATAGCTCTAAAACGTTTTCACTGTTTGTTTTACACCGAAATTCAAATGAAACTTCAAAGAACGCTGGATACTTCTTTCAAAACATAACGCGTCCAGTCAACAATAATCTGAAGCTATCCAATACAGCCAAAAATTGATGCAACCTATCAAATGAACGTTGATTAAAAATTAATCAATTAATTTTGGCATGCCAGCTAGGGTTAGCTGTTAAGTCCTGGTAGGACCGCACGCAGCTAAGAGCCTCCTTCAGTGGGTGCAAGCGACACTCGAGCGACCAGCTAGCGGACACCACGGTGCTGAGCTCTAGATGCCTAAGATGTACATCAAGTTCTGTCCCTGCCCGAACACGCCCGAATATTCACCTTCGGCCAACTTCGGGATTTGTTTTATTTTTGCGCAGGAAAAATGTATTCAAATATTAAAAGTGGTCGGTTAGGTTAGCTACATTAAAACAGTTTAAAACACTATGGACGGTTAGTTAGGTTAGTATAGCTACATTGAAATAAACAGAGAAATATAAATATGTAAAAATAAACCCGAGGTTGGCCGAAGGTGAATATTCGGGCGTGTTCGGGCAAGGACAGAACTTGATGTACATCTTAGGCTTCCCGCTGAGTTTCCACCGCAGCAGCATGCCGGGGAACAGCCGGCAGGCCGCTTGCTAGTCGAGGCACGGCAGCAGTTGGCAGCAGTTGGCAGCGCTGCGCGGATTTCTGCTGCGTGAGTGCGTGCGCGCGTGAGCGCGTGAGCGAGAGAAAGTGTCACACTGCCTCCTTGAACCGCGCCCCGCGCCTAACACCTCGTGGCGAACATCGACTACCCTCGGGATAGTTGAATACCCGTTCCAAGTGTTGATCCTCATATATGTACACTATTTATGTTTAAGTGTAGTGTATAAACGTTATTGGACAAATACAAAGATATGTTTATGACTGTTCTGAAATTGAAGTCAACTGTTAGCATGTCAGTAATTTGATCTGTGTAAAGGCTGATATAATATAAGGTTGTACAGAACGTGAAAGAAACGTAAAAATGCCATAATGAAGTGAGTATTTTTTTAACAAACAGAACAAAATGCCTGCAAAGAATTGGCTTTTAACTTCATTATAACCATAAAATATTTTGCTATCAAGGTTATAAGCGTGAAAAAGATTGCACACACCAATTCCCTTACTTCTTACCACTATGGTTCTTTCTGATTTACTACGTACTTTTAACATTTGGTCTATAACTCACAATAATATTGGCTATCACTATTTACACCCGAAGTCATTAATTGCTTATACTGAATAGACCTAACTTTCAATTTACACCCGAGATCTTTAATTGTATTTAATGTACAGACATAACTTTAAATTTATTACCTTTGCATTACATTTTTTAATATTATTTTTGTCTTATTGCTGTAGTGAGCTGTAATATTTCCAATGTCAAACGAGGTTTTTATTATAGTTTGTACTCTTTTAGAACAAAGAAACTATGAACCGACACAGTGTTGATATTTGGTCGTGTCTATACAAACTAAACAATAAATCAGGAGTTCGATCGGGGATAAGAGGCACGCACAACACCTATCCTTGCCACAGACAAATATTAATGTGAGGTTCGGTTACCCAGTCGCAACCACCCTGACATACAGGCTCTCCAGCACTACGGTGACACTACAACTAGCAGCGTGTCGTCTCGAAGCACGTGTCTGTGTCACTAGACATCAACCTCAGCTAGTTCCACTGACTCACTGCTGAGACTCTGGCTAACAAGAGTCTAGCGGCAGCACCGCTACTTCCTGCAACTGGCTGCAAATGCCGAGCCTTTCCGAAGTTGGCCGATCGGGAGCGCCTACCCCCTGGATGTTTTTTAATTTTTTGTTTTTACGCGCGTGTTTTTTCTCTCCAGTATAAAAAAAGCCACACAGACTGTTAAGTGGATGGTTGGTTATATTAGGTAAGTATAGCTACATTAAAAATACTGTAAAATCATTTTATGGTTGCTTAGCAAATAACTTTTTAATATGTAGCCATCCAGGGCTAGGAAAACGTTTACATGATTTCATAGTATTTTTAATGTAGCTATCCTAACCAAATCAACCGTCCACAATGTTTTAAAGTATTTATAATGTAGCTAACCTAATTGACCATTAGTTATCATGTCCTTACCTGAAAATTACAAGTTGCGTAAAATTGCAAGGGAATATGAGGCGTCCCGAGAATATTTGTGAAAGACAAAGACTTCCTAGATTTTATACGGTATGAAAAATATACAAAACCACGAAGTATAGTTTCTTCAATTAGGTATGAAAAGAAGGCTTCCCGTTGCGGGATCGCGCCGCCGACCCAGGAACGAGCGTGAGCAGCGCGGCATTTGCAGCCAGTTGCAGGAAGTAGCGTTGCTGCCGCTAGACTCTTGTCTCTGGCTACAGGCGGGAGGACTGTTCACTTGGTGCGTGGTTAGCTCTCCAGGTGACAGCGTGCACAACTAACTCATTCTGTTTGTCTGAAAAAATAATTTTTAAACATTGACTTAATTCATGGCAAGAGACTTTTCAGCAGATTTTAATGGACTCTATTCACGTTCTATTTCCTGAGAAAGTAGTTTGTGGTATTTTACTACAGCCAGGCCCATTAACTCTCAGCTATCATCCGTAATCGTATGAATGAAAAAAATTTACGACCCATGCATCTACTTGGTTAATCGGTTATTTCCACGTTTCAAAGTCATTAATGGTGGTTGACTGTAGATTCCATGTACTCGTGGTAATCAATTCAAGTTTGAAATAAACATTATAAATCGTCTCTGCTCGTTACTGCACACATTTTAATTTAATAATTGCATTATGCTCAATGTTTGTAGAAGTTTTATTAGAGATGACTATTTTTTGTATGTATTTTTAGAGTGAGAATTTATGGACACTCGTATTAGTATATCTTCACTTTGTAACTTCACAGATGGACGAAAACAGTCACTAAGGGGGTATTCCAAGAATTTCAGCTAAATCAGTGAATAAGCACTGCTTTGTTGGTATACAACCGTAACCTAACTTGGGGGCCGAATTACAGAACTTGTTCAAACCGATCCCAATAATGGAACAGTTAAATAATTGTTTAAATAAACTGTGCCCTGCGCGAGGCTAGATACTGGTTCCAACACATTCTAGCGGATATTGATACAATTGTTACTGCAAAAATCCTAGCGATAGCAACACTTTCGCCTTTCAATTTTTCTCAAATAGGTACTTTTTAATTTGCGATTATTTATTGTTAAGACCATTATGTGTACACAATATATTACAGGATAGTTTCATTTGGCATGCCAATACGCATGGTACGTGCCCTGATGGTCACGAAATTGACTACATAAGTGATAATGGCACCAGACACAGGTCAACCATCTGGACGAAATCACCGGGGGAAAAAATGAGCTCCGAGCATGCGCGGAAGTTTGTCAACAGATATGTCTAGGATAGGACAGCAAAATCCATTCCCTAAAAAATAGGGTCCTGGCCGTGTCCTATTCAAGGGTTTGATTTTGGTTTCGTGCACTTGAAATACGGTTAGGGTACAGGTGTAGCACTTTCCAACACCTAAACCATTATTTTTGCGTTTCGGTACACCAGCCCAAAAATTTTTCATGAGAAGGACGACACAACCACCCACATGTGCACTGTGTGCACATGTAATGTATGTGTGCACTGGCAACTCCTATGTGGACAGTTTAGGCTGCTTTTAGCGCTCCAGGTGACAGCGTGCACAACTAACTCATTCTGTTTGCCTAAAACAATTCAGGCAGTTGAAAAGAGAAGACATTCATAAAAAGTAGTAAGTAAAAAAAATATTCATAGTTCAATTAAATTAAGACAATGTAGAACTCGTGAAGTTCAAATATATATACTATATATTTTTTTGCTCAACTATGTAACCACACAGCTAGGTCACCACAGAGCGCGGAGTCCACTTTACGCATGGACCCCTCTCCCTCCGCAGCCGCGCCAGACGCACTCTCCCCTCATGAGGCATTCCCGGCATGCGCCTGCGCGCCTGCCAGCACCGCCAGGCCTGTCCGGCTGGCCTACTGTGCCGCGGTCAAGGTCACGTGGCCCCTCCTCTGCACTGGACTACAGGGGGCCACACAACCTGCACTCGGCGTGCGGGTCTTACAATCTGGCTACAAAAAAAGTTCATTATTCAAAAGATGCTAGGAAACATTTCACACTCCAATAAAAGTTGAGATATCGAATTTATATATATATATAAAGCGTTAATATTATTTCTTTAGGAATAATTATTTTGTCACTTGATGTAAGCTCTTGGACATACGCCATTGCTATGCATAGCAATGGCGTATGTCCAAAAGCTTACATCAAGTCATTGCACAAATCTTTCAAAGATAATAATTATTTTGTCCTAAAATTAACTTTGGACATTAATTACAGTTTTCTTAAAATAAAATAAAAACTAAATATATAAATATCCTTGAGAAAATATCCTGAACGTTATTTGGTTCTTTAGAAATAATTACTTTTTCCTAAAACTAACTTTGCACATTAATTAATGTTTTCTTAAAATAAAACAAAACAAAGATATTAATATCCTTGAGATAATATCCTGTACGTAATTTAGCTGAATAAATGAAAGACAAAAAACAATGTGATATGTCCGCGCATGCTACAAAAGAGCAGGCCGATAGCACAGAGAAGTAGTAGTGGCTCACCTGCGACGCGCGACGCGTGGATGGAGCGTGTTCACTTCTGTGCATGCGTGATGTGATACACGTGCGCGCGCAGACTACGAACTCATACGTTTGTGGTCCCAGCATTGAACGGCTTATTGATCAATAGAACCATTACGGTTAGCACCATACTGAAGTTAATCAAATCCATTCTCACTTAGTTTATGTCGTTTCGATGCAGTAATATGTTTGATGTTTCAACACCGGTACCAACCCTACTTATTGAAATTAGCTAATTTAACAAACGCCTGTATATGTTGTAATGCTGCTTGTAAATGGAAAAAAAAGGTGTGTATACTTATATACAAGCTTTAGACGTTGTACTTATTTTTTTTTTAGTAGATTTCAAATAAATATACTACGTATTGTAGACGATATCATGGTGTGAATTCCGGGAAAATTTAATATAGTTTTTCTTTTCATGGTATATGGACCTCAAAACCATCGTTAATTAAAAAATATATACATATGTTTATGTAGGGCCTATATATATTTATCTATAAATTAATTTATATATGTAAATTTAAATATATGTATGTATATTATAAATGTGTATATATACGTATATAAGTATAAGTAAGTACATGTATATCACAATTTTGTGGACACGATAACCGACCAAATAAATAAAACTGTAGTAATGGGGGAAATTTTTGAAAAAAAAAAAAACATAAAAATGCTCCCATAATATGGAAAATATCACATCAGTTTGAACGTATAATAACTCGTAAGAGTAATACCAAAAACGTTTGTCGATAAACATTTTTGATACGACCAACCATAGCTGCAAGGGGTGGAATAAACAATAATTAACAAAAAAATCATAATTTTGTTAGTAGGCACACTATCGATTTCGTTCTAAGAGTTTTAAATGTTCTAATTTTTACCTAAAACATTTTTTGAAAAGATGAACCATTGCTGCAGGGGGTTGAAAAAAGTTTCAAAATAACAAAACAAAACCATACCATGTACACTATTAAATCAATTTATTTTTTGTTATAAAACATAAAATTACTATCTACAAATTTCATCCAAAAATATATTTTTTATGGCCAACCATTACTACAAGAGGAGGTAAGTAACAGGGGTTGAAAGACAAAAAAAATCATAACTCCCATTGTATACACAATATTAAATCAGTTTGAATTATTTTTAAACCGCATAAATATTATTTACAAGTTTTTTCCTAAACATTTTTTATACTACCAACCATAACAGAAAGGGATGGAAAAAAACAAGGGCTGGAATGCTTGATTAGATTCGGAGATATAATTATTTAACTTAATACCAAGTTTAACCCAGTTTTTACACCTTCAGGGTTGAATTTTGCAAAATGAAAAAATAAACGATTAAAAATAATATTAGCTTTTCAAATACCAAAATTTCTGCAAGTGAATCAAACACACGCTTACTGAGCATGCCGCAAGAATTCGCTGCCTGAATCGTACATGTTGTTTGCCACCATCACGCGCAGATATCAACACGAAACAGAAATTTAAACTAGTAGAAAAGGTTTCGATAAAAGCGAAACAAAAAAAAAAACGAAAAGAATCGTAAACCCCGACTTTGGACAAGATTTTCGTCAAGGAATTTGATTAAAATACTGCCCATGTTGTTAAAACTCACAAAAAAGTTAATACTATAGAGTTTCCTCACACTTTAGAAGTTATAATTCTATGGATATACTAAAACATTAAGCTGAAATATTATAAAACACATATTATAACACTAAGTATATGTTTGTATGTTTGTTTTTGCTTAAACGACTGAAATCAGCTTGTAAATAATTCATACAAGTAAACCTTATCTTACTGAACTGATTAAACATTATTATAAATACTATACTTTTATTATGTGATTTAAAAGAGTAAAAAAATATTTCAGTGACGAGGTTTGAACCACGTCAAAAATTAACCCTTGAGCGTTACAAACTCGCTTTATTACGCTGTTCTCCTGTGCCTAGTTAGATTTTGCAATAATAAAATATATTATAATCACTGTAATGACAGTTTTCATTTGTATTTTAAAACTTGTAACTACAATTGTCTAATACTATTTAAGCTAACCAAAAATATTAATAAATCGTTTGGTATGTGCCCTAATGATAACGAAAGTGACTATGTACGGGTTTATGTTGCTACATGTGTGTTCGACATCTTGTCGACTTCGGCACCGTGGTTACATAGTACTGACTTCGTTCCATTCACGAAATTATTCCTACCAAATGTCGTATACCGAAAGCTGAGAGGTTTAGACATCAACGTGCCTTGCGCCAAAGGTGTTATTACAACGAGTGGGTGCGATATTGTTGATAAGCAATGAAGACATTGATAATTTGTACATAGGACAATTAAAAGTAAACTACTGTATTTTCTTTTATCAGTCGTTTCGGAAAGCTTGTTTTTTATTTGGATGATTGATATTCGGAGCTCATAAGATTCCGAAAGGTGGAATTGTTCAACTGTCTTAATATGTGTTGCATCCTACTATTCTATATTGACATTATATTTCGTTGGAGAAATAAATCTATATTTAACATAAAATTACGAAAAAATAATTAAGAAACTACAATTTACTTTACGTATGTATTAAGAAATTAAATATAACATTTTAAACATGTTGTCTGTTAAATTAAACACTGCACTTTTTGTATTTATGAAATTCCACCTCGATAGGAATGAATAAAGAATAATATGTTGTTACGGTAGTTAATTTTATTTCCAAAGCTAAAAAAACAAAATTTAAGATATTTATTACGATTATATTAATCATACAATAATTACCTAATTAATTTTACCATTTTCTGAAATTTTATCCTTAAGGGGTGTGAACGAGGTAGTTTTAATTTAATGAAGTAAAAAATTATGTCTTCCAGAGCAGTAGATAAGAGAAACTATTCACTGAACATAATCCAAACAATTTTATGTACTAGGTTTGTTCAATTTTGCAGAATTCGGTTGCTTAGATGGTAAGTTTGGGTTTATAATTATAAAGTATAATTCTGGAGCTAATAAGTGGTATGGATAAAAAACGACTATTTATTATCAACTAACTTTTTTCAATGCATTATATTCTATCCATAAGAGGGTTAAAATATGAAGAACATGGTTTTAAGATATTAAAAAGGGATAATTATCATGTTAGAGACAAGATATTGGATAAAAATAACAATCAATGCCAACTCGTTTATTTTCTGAAATTCTCCCCTCCCATTAAGTTGAATTTTTTACTTTCAGGAATTTAAAAGATATAAGTGCAGTGTATAAATAAAATGTGCAAGGAAAAAATATTTTTGCAGAAAAAGGACGTTAAATATGTATTCAAAGACACAGGAAACTAGGACATTTTTTTTTCGTTGTGAAAAATTTATTAGGTTTGCTGCCTCCAGCAAAAATGCAACAGTAGGCACTAAAGGAAAATAATAATTTAATATTTTTAGATTAATACATTTAATTATTTACTGTTCATAGGCATACATTAAAAAAGTCAAATAGCATAAAAATATCTTACAAGTTCAAAGTGCACAAACAAATCACCTATTTATAGTTCTTACAATGACATGACCTGCACCAAACATCGTAGAAGAACAATATAGGAAAGTCGCCAAAAAAAACGGGCGACATGTTGTGCAGCGCATTCTATTGGCATGGCCTGGTCCTACAGCGTAAGCGAATTTGGGACAATGTTATTTTAGCGATTTTTAATTCACGTTTTTAAAAAGTGTTCTTCAGTAGTTGTAATTTTTTATGGCTGGAAGAAGTTGTTCAATGTTTGGTTGCAACAATTACGATATTGCTAACTGTTCGAAGTCGTTTTTTTTTAGATTTCCGAAGGACGAAACACGGTAAATAACCCACTCCACTACTTCATAACCATGATTACCTTTGTATGGTTTAAAAATTTTCACTAGGTATACCAAATATTGTTATACTGTAGGATTAGTTACTGAATAATCTTCTTAATATTTCTCAAGGTGCAAACAGTGGGTGTTGAAATGCAAGCGAATTGACTTGGATATTGTGCTCAGAAAGAATGGACCTGGTCATTTTAAATTTAGACGCATTTGCTCTGACCATTTCAAGAAAGAGGATTTGCGTAACCCTAACCTGTCATCACAAGGGTAAGAACAAATATATGTTAATTTTTAAATCTTTGAACATTTGGTTAGGTTTGCTACATTTACAGTATATACAGTACTGTACTTTATCTGAATGGTTGGTTAGGTTAGGCTGGGTACAACACAAATCCGGTAAATTGGGTAACTTTCGGATAGGGAGACTCCTGACGAAATAAAAAAAAGGAAAGGAAACTACGTTCCTTGCATTCTAGACACGTCCCTGAGTTTACCCTTAAAAGTGCATTTTTAAATTTCTAATAGTTTGGGATAAATCACACTTTATATCTTCCAGTTTAAAATACCTGTGCTTTCATGCAGCAGACACCATTGTTACAGCTATTACAGATGCTGCATCAACAAGCATAGGCGGATTTAGGGAGGTGTGTTACGTGTCTGTTAGGTTTTACACTTGAGACGTTCAGTTCAAACTCAGTCCTTATGACTAGGCTACTAGCAGACACAGGTACCTAACTCAAATCCTGTAGGTCAAACAGAGTTACAAGTGGAACATGAGAGTAAACAACGTGAGGTAATGTATGTTAAATTTTTTAATGTTAAAAATGGTAAGAGGTAAGGGTTTGTCAAATTGTTTTAAGCAATTCCCTTCCCATTGTTTTAACTATACAGAATCACTATGAAAACTAAAACAAATGAGATAACCAAAAAGTTGAAATAAAGATATTATCATTACATATCTACCACATTGTGCTCTTAAATTTTTTTTGTTGCAATGTAAACCAATTTTAAAAGCATGTTTAAGATATTTTATGTTATATTTAGTAGATGCTTGTTTAAAAAAAATAATTTTTTTTTAAATTGTATTTTTTAGTTCCTCTCTTTCTATTTAATGACTTAACTGTACGTAACTGCTATATTTCAAGAGTTCATCAGTATTTACTTATTTCAACAGTTGTGAAAATTTTGTTTACTACATTAAAAAAAAAACTAAAATAGTTGGTTAGGTTAGCTACATTTATTATACTGTAAATCTTTTTGAACAGGTTCTTACATTGTGTTAGCTACATTTAAGTTACTTTAATTTTAGTAAATGATTAGATAAAACTAGCGATATTGAGAATTCTCACTTTTGTTTTTGGAACAAGTATCTCTTAATTTTTTTTGTATACCTATTTTTAATTTTTTTTCTAGATGAACTCTTCCTCAGGAAATTACATGTTATTAATTTTTTCGTGGAATATTAATTTACGAAGTAAAAAGATATAGTGTATAAATTAATTGTTAAATGCTGTCTCATCTGTGTCCTTTAGTTTGTCTGTTATGTTTGAAATGACATCATTTTTCAGATCTTATAGTCAATAAATCTTTGTAGATTGTAAAAAACGTGTTCTGGTTATGAAACACTGTTTTAATACAAATACAAGGATGGTAAATTCATTTCGCGATGACAAAAAGTTTTCAAAAGAAGATAGAAAAAATGTGCCGAAATAGTCCATTGTAATACACGGAAATTTGTATTTCGCAGGCGTTCTGCAGGCTAAGCCGCTAGGATCGCTGCAGTCATGTGTCGCCAGCGCTCGCCATGTTAAATGGCCTGAGTTTCCTATATTGTTCTTCTACAATATTTGCCTGCACAATAACTGTATTTTTTATGAATACACGTGTAATTAGACTTTTTATACGATCAACATGTTATAATTTTCATACCTAAGGTAAACTAAATAATAACATATACAGAAATGCCAAATATGTACAAATTAATATATAATAATTCCCCTGATAAGGTAAATCTGCTGATAAGGTTATGAAATCATATACCAATCAAATTGAAAATAGTAAGAATATGACATGATTTTCTACATGTAGATTTTCTAAACATTTATATGTGGAAATATTTCTCGAATTTATTGAGAAATATTTCATTAGTGCTTATGAATACTAGGCTGAATTCAGCATATAAACAGTACTTTCATACACAAATAAAAGTGATTTAAACATAAAAATTATAAAATTTTGTTTAAAAGAATCAATGGGTATTTAGTATTCTATAAAGTGGTTTTTAGATCAAAACATTAATCCATTAAATTAAAACCCAAAATTACAGCCCATCCAGAAATGAATTGTGACCAGAAAGCAATGATACAATCATCGTATAGTCGTATTACCGTCAGTTCTGCAAGAGTTTCTGACTCGCTCCTGGAATCCCTATGGTGGTGACCTTGGACTGGTGACAGGCGACCGCCCATGGCAGTGACCTTATGTGACAGTTCGCGATGGTCCGTAAAGAGTGCGGCACAGTCGGACACAACACGGTGGCAAGCCGCCGCGCGGTGGTGCATGGGGAGAAACAAGATGCCAAGAGAGATTTTATTTTATTTTTGATAGATCCGGATGGAGGCCCCCTTTAATTCTGGTAAAGACTACTCGCATGAGCACCCTGCCGACAGGATGTTTATAATGAGCTGTTTCAACCAAACTCTTATCTGCGTCTCTCTCTTCCTCCTCCTCCTCACCACGTAATGTTGGCCTGAGCAGGACTGGGCGGGCTTGACACATGAAGAGAGTATCAGCTCAGTAAGGTCAATGCTGAGCAGTCCTGAGGGTCTGTGGGCGACCCGGAGCCCGTCGATGCCCCAACAGGAACACAGCACATGGACAGCCACAGCACCACAGACCTTGGTTTCCCAGCTGTCGTCTACTTTGAACCAGTCTAGCATTACAGTGCAGTACTTTCATAAGTATTAATCATTCTTTATTTTTTTACTTCGAGAGCTTGTGCTACAGTATGGGTAAGTTGCAGTACGAGTGTAAAAGCATATCCACTGTTTAAAAATAAAAACACTTCATTTTACTACTTTGTTCTTTCTACTACTTTTCGTAAACGTCTAAAATTTCAATATTGCGTGCTAGTAAATCAGTAGTCAGTAATGTTGTAAAGATAAGAGACTTCTCAAAATGATTGACTGAGGCACGGGTAGTACATCTGGACGAGGACTGCAGGGCTTTTAAGTTGCGACCCGGGAGACGTGGAGCAGGACTTCGGTGACCCCTGGGTACAGGCCTGCCACAACACAGCGCGGGGAGAGAGGTGTGCAAACAAGATACCTGGGTGTGACTTATCGCTGTCACGTGTGGTGGCGGCAGTGAGGTATGTCCGGGACACGCTGGCGCCCCGGCTCGAATGCTGTCACTGGCTTCCTCCCGCGAGGCGCCCTGAGGTCCAGCACGTTGCTGGTGCTCTTTCCCGTTGGCTTCAGCCAAGACATGTTGCTGGTGCTCTTTCCCGCTGGCTTCAGCCAAGGCATGTTGCTGGTGCTCTTTCCCGCTGGCCTCAGCCAAGGCATGTTGCTGGTGCTCTTCTTTCCCGCTGGCTTCAGCCAAGGCATGTTGCTGGTGCTCTTTCCCGCTGGCCTCAGCCAAGGCATGTTGCTGGTGCTCTTCTTTCACGCTGGCTTCAGCCAAGACACGTTGTTGGTGCTCTTTCCCGCTGGCTTCAGCCAAGGCACGTTGTTGGTGCTCTTTCCCGCTGGCTTCAGCCAAGGCATGTTGCTAGTGCTCTTTCCCGCTGGCCTCAGCCAAGGCATGTTGCTGGTGCTCTTCTTTCCCGCTGACTTCAGCCAAGGCATGTTGCCGGTGCTCTTTCCCGCTGGCTTCAGCCAAGGCACGTTGTTGGTGCTCTTTCCCGCTGGCCTCAGCCAAGGCATGTTGCTGATGCTCTTCTTTCCCGCTGGCTTCAGCCAAGGCACGTTGCTGGTGCTCTTTCCCGCTGGCTTCAGCCAACGCACGTCGTTGGTGCTCTTTCCCGCTGGCTTCAGCCAAGGCATGTTGCTGGTGCTCTTTCCCGCTGGCCTCAGCCAAGGCATGTTTCTGGTGCTCTTCTTTCCCGCTGGCTTCAGCCAAGGCACGTTGCTGGTGCTCTTTCCCGCTGGCTTCAGCCAAGGCACGTTGTTAGTGCTCTTTCCCGCTGGCTTCAGCCAAGGCACGTTGCTGGTGCTCTTTCCCGCTGGCTTCAAACAAGGCATGTTGTTGGTGCTATTTCCCGCTGGCTTCAGCCAAGGCATGTTGCTGGTGCTCTTTCCCCCTGGCTTCAGCCAAGGCATGTTGCTGGTGCTATTTCCCGCTGGCTTCAGCCAAGGCATATTGCTGGTGCTCTTTCCCGCTGGCTTCAGCCAAGGCATGTTGTTGGTGCTATTTACCGCTGGCTTCAGCCAAGGCATGTTTCTGGTGCTCTTTCCCGCTGGCTTCAGCCAAGGGATGTTGCTGGTGCTCTTTCCCGCTGGCTTCAGCCAAGGCATGTTGCTGGTGCTCTTTCCCGCTGGCTTCAGCCAAGGCATGTTGCTGGTGCTCTTTCCCGCTGGCTTCAGCCAAGGCATGTTGCCGGTGCTCTTTCCCGCTGGCTTCAGCCAAGGCATGTTGCTGGTGCTCTTTCCCGCTGGCCTCAGCCAAGGCATGTTGCTGGTGCTCTTCTTTCCCGCTGGCTTCAGCCAAGGCATGTTGCTGGTGCTCTTTCCCGCTGGCCTCAGCCAAGGCATGTTGCTGGTGCTCTTCTTTCACGCTGGCTTCAGCCAAGGCACGTTGTTGGTGCTCTTTCCCGCTGGCTTCAGCCAAGGCACGTTGTTGGTGCTCTTTCCCGCTGGCTTCAGCCAAGGCATGTTGCTAGTGCTCTTTCCCGCTGGCCTCAGCCAAGGCATGTTGCTGGTGCTCTTCTTTCTCGCTGACTTCAGCCAAGGCATGTTGCCGGTGCTCTTTCCCGCTGGCTTCAGCCAAGGCACGTTGTTGGTGCTCTTTCCCGCTGGCCTCAGCCAAGGCATGTTGCTGATGCTCTTCTTTCCCGCTGGCTTCAGCCAAGGCACGTTGCTGGTGCTATTTCCCGCTGGCTTCAGCCAACGCACGTCGTTGGTGCTCTTTCCCGCTGGCTTCAGCCAAGGCATGTTGCTGGTGCTCTTTCCCGCTGGCCTCAGCCAAGGCATGTTTCTGGTGCTCTTCTTTCCCGCTGGCTTCAGCCAAGGCACGTTGCTGGTGCTCTTTCCCGCTGGCTTCAGCCAAGGCATGTTGCTGGTGCTCTTTCCCGCTGGCTTCAGCCAAGGCATGTTGCTGGTGCTCTTTCCCGCTGGCTTCAGCCAAGGCATGTTGCTGGTGCTCTTTCCCGCTGGCTTCAGCCAAGGCATGTTGCCGGTGCTCTTTCCCGCTGGCTTCAGCCAAGGCATGTTGCTGGTGCTCTTTCCCGCTGGCTTCAGCCAAGGCATGTTGTTGATGCTCTTCTTTCCCGCTGGCTTCAGCCAAGGCATGTTGCCGGTGCTCTTTTTCGCTGGCTTCAGCCAAGGCACGTTGTTGGTGCTCTTTCCCGCTGGCCTCAGCCAAGGCATGTTGCTGATGCTCTTCTTTCCCGCTGGCTTCAGCCAAGGAATGTTTCTGGTGCTCTTTCCCGCTGGCTTCAGCCAAGGCATGTTGCTGGTGCTCTTTCCCGCTGGCTTCAGCCAAGGCATGTTGTTGGTGCTATTTAAAACTGGCTTCAGCCAAGTCATGTTGCTGGTGCTCTTTCCCGCTGGCTTCAGCCAAGGCATGTTGCTGGTGCTCTTTCCCGCTGGCTTCAGCCAAGGCATGTTGCTGGTGCTCTTTCCCGCTGGCTTCAGCCAAGGCATGTTGCTGGTGCTCTTTCCCGCTGGCTTCAGCCAAGGCATGTTGCCGGTGCTCTTTCCCGCTGGCTTCAGCCAAGGCATGTTGCTGGTGCTCTTTCCCGCTGGCTTCAGCCAAGGCATGTTGTTGGTGCTATTTCCCGCTGGCTTCAGCCAAGCACGTTGCTGGTGCTCTTTCCCGCTGGCTTCAGCCAAGGCATGTTGCTGGTGCTATTTACCGCTGGCTTCAGCCAAGGCACGTTGCTGGTGCTCTTTCCCGCTGGCCACAGCCAAGGCATGTTGCTGGTGCTATTTACCGCTGGCTTCAGCCAAGGCATGTTGTTGGTGCTATTTCCCGCTGGCTTCAGCCAAGGCATGTTGCTGGTGCTCTTTCCCGCTGGCTTCAGCCAAGGCATGTTGCTGGTGCTCTTTCCTGCTGGCTTCAGTCAAGGCATGTTCGATGTTTGGTTTGGAGTCTTATGAGCTGAGCAAGCCATGGAAATGCACTTCTACTGAGTTACCATAATGCAGATAGTCAGAAAAAAGTACTAATTTTGAATTAATACATGACTTTGCGTACAGAAATTTAACTTTTAACATATATCTAGTGAAAAACTCATTAATAAAACATCAAAGGCAACACTTATATACTTATTAAACCATCCGTATAATATTCCCCAATATAAATATGTATAAAAATTATTGTTATACCAGCATCAGGGGTGATACCGAGGCGGTGTTATTTTGTTCCTGAAGTGTAGTGATATTCTAGACGCCCTCCATCAAGAGAAGTGTTTGGGGAGAGGGGGGAGGGGTAATTGCGAGGAATGTCGGTCCTCAGCCCGGACCATGAGTTACCTACACGGGCAGTGGACATTCTGAAAGATTTGTCGTTGGTGATATTCTGCCGTTAGGCACGACTGGTATCTAATGTGCTGAAACCAAACTAATGCTCTGCCACCCAAATGCTCACACAAAAGCCAACTTTCCAAACTAAAAACAAAATCCCTTTCGGCATAGCCTACAGGCGTAGGTAGATTTAAAAGTACCTTTTTTTATGGAAATATTATGGAAACGTCTATAAACTCCTGTAACTTTTTAAGAACTTTATGAACATAACATTCTATATGTTTGTCAATATTCAAAAAAATAAATATTTATCATTTTGTCATATTCCATGCACCAAAATTTTTTTTAACTTAATGCATTCAGAATATATCGAATTTCATATTATGGATACTAATGTAGTTATGCAATTATTTTTATACTCAAAGACATTTTTTATTTCTTCCATTAATTCATGGTAAAATAAATTTTTTTGGACATAGGTTTAAGGTAATATTAATATGGTTACTAATAAATTCCAACGAATTTTATACTAATAAAGAAATTTTTACGGTAATAGTTTGTTTCATCAAAAGTTGTTTTGGCCAAAGGTATTAGATAAAGTTTAGGAGTTCTACAATAAATTATAATGGATTTGATTTTTTATATCTACCTAAAAAATAAATTACATTTTTTCTTTCTACACTTGTTATTTACACCCCTTTAAGTAATTGTTTGTATTATCAAAAACTGTCTCAGACAAAAGTTTTAGGATAAATTATAAGATTTACAAACAATCGGAACGGATATATAATTAAAATAATTAGAATAAATATTCAGAATATTTATTAACTTTCAATATTTTAAGTAAAATGTATCTCTATTATTTTAAATAATAAAATAATTAATTTTATACGTTTTTATATTAATATTGTATACTGAGAAATTATTTATCTTTTTATTGGTTTTAGATTTATAATTTAGTAATCGTATTTACAATATCACTTCAGTATTTTATTATTTTATTTCTAATAATTATTTGCATGCAAAATTAAAGTTAGTTTTTTATCACGCCAAGTAAGCATATTCTAACGCGTGTACGCAAGTACACGCACACAGTTTTTAATTTTTTTTTCTTCTAGCAACTGAAGTTCTTAGCGCAGTTCGTGTCGCGGGACGCACAAGCAACAGCCAGGCCCTCAGCTGATCACAGCAAAACTCGAACACCAAGACGTATTGCAAGCATGTTGGCTTTTAAGTTTTACATGGATCAAACTGGTTGCTAACAATGGTTTGGTTCTGTACTTCAGAAAGTTTATTCAGGCTTGAGAGTGCAGCGTTGTATACCACTTCGACGCTGCTAAACGCAAACCATCGTAACTTAAAAAACAGACGCAGCAATAGCTGGCAATCCATACCAAAATAAATATTTAACAACCGCTTCCTACTACAAATGTCCTGAAAAGTTGTGTTCGGGTAAACCTTACGATTAATTAAAATTAATTATTCTTGAGAACTGAAGTGATGTGGGATTTTACGTTGATGGTTGCAATATTAACAATAACCACATTGCCCGTTCAGACGCCCGAGTGCCGAGAGGACTCGAACCCGCAACCCCTCTCCTGTCTCCCTCGGCTGGACGGCGTCTCTGGGTAGCTTCTGTACTGGCTCGCCAGGCCGCGCTCACACTGAAGATATCACAATCGACCATGCATACGTCCAAACATTTGTTATCGTTTGTGGAAAGCTAATATAAACGTAAGTTGAATTTCAAAATAAATACTACCCGCAGTTGCGTAACGCAGCTCAATGGTAAATGCAATCCGACTGCAATCACAAAGAAATATGCTGTGTTTCTTAAAGTCATATTTATTATTTGAAATATATAATCAAACAAAATTTTTTTGGTGAATTTCTTTAAAAAATTTACATCTAAATCTATTGCGCACTATTTTATTTGCATTCTGCTGTTCAGCTAACATCAACGACACAAATTGATTTTCACTGAAAATAACGCCAATATTCGATTTTATAAATGAATTATGTTTTAACATCTCAATGGCTTCAAGGACTCGCAGTTGGCAACCCTGATTACACACTCTCAAGTCACTGGATTTCAGCAAAATAAACTGCGCTTCAAACCAGTTAGGCTACTTGAAAAATAACTTCCTGCGACAACCAGGTCCCATAATAAACACGCTGCAATTGACAATCCGTTTTTTTTTTTTTAGTTTGGTTTGAGGTTGGGGCTGACAGCGATGGAGTGCGGGTTCCCTAGATCCTTACTAACGTCATTGGCCTCCTTCAAGACTTTCTCGTTCCAAATTGAAGCAATTATACTAAGTGCAGATTAGCACTATTCGCTTGGTTCGGTGACTTACAAAAACATCCTTAAAGAAAAAAAAGCTGGAGGCGTGAGCCGGCAGAATGCAGGAGCTACAGAAGCGCAGCGCCGAGCGAGGCTAGCTGTGGTCAGTTGCCCGCAGGCTGATAGCCCTGGCTTCCAGGCGCTGCGCTGAAGGCGTGAGCCGGCACATCCTCACGAATGGCAAGCCTCAAATGAGCAAGCCTCAACGGAATAGTTCCACAAAAACTACACTGCACCAAAAACCGACTCTTTCATACTACTCACGCAAATTGCATTTAATAATGCATAGAAGCAATAAATTATTGGGGGAGAAAATCAATTTACGAATATCTCTGTAAATTCTCGGATGTATAACTAAATGTTATAAAACGTTACAAATTCCTTGGTAAATGTTGAGTGCAGAGACGGGTTTTTTCCTCGTGAACTGGCGGTTGAAATTCTCGCAATCGAACCACGAGTTGGCGGGGAGGTCTGCAAGACCCGGGTTACAATACATTGTCAGGCGCGCGTCAGGGTCGTGAACTCGTGAAAGCCAGTTGGAGAATGTCAGCTAAGCCACTGCGCTCACGTGGTAAGAGTACGTAGTAGTATCTAAACTCTGAGGGTTTTAGTTCCATGTATTTTGGAAGTTTTAATTAGAGGCCGCCACATCGCACAACAGCCCAGTGCGAGGGTACTAAAACACGAACATACCATCCCCACATTCAACTTGTCGAGAAACTACGGGTGGGCCGGACAGAGATTCGAAGCTGGGTCTTCCAAAAGTCCGCACCACCACGATCCGTGCAATGTGGATGTAGCGTTAAGATTTTTAACATGAAACCCCATCTTTATTTCACTCTTCAGACAATCTCCCCGCGCAGGCACACGCGTGGCAGACACAGCAGCTCGGAGTGCGACTGGTGTCTGGCCGGCGACCTCGTGAGAGGCGCGGATGTCGGCGGAGACTGCGCCCTTCCGGCGGCGGGTCCACGGTCCGCCGCCCCCACCCCCGCCCCCACGCCGCCCCCCGCGGCGCGGTGCCTCGTCTAATTGCCCTGCCGCATGCGCACTTCTCAGAGCTGCGCGCGCGCGATGCTCCGCGTGGATAATACAACTCACCAACTCACTCGCCCCAGACTCTTCTCAGAAAAGTAAACATTTTCCTACATGTCAGTTGTTATAACAGGCAAGTTACAGGCAATGCTAATGTTCACTTTTACGCAGATTTCGACAGGAATGACAGTCAGAAATTATTTCCGGAATGCCCAGTTTAGCTGGAGAGTGACCTATCAAGTAGCGCAGACCAAGGACAAAAAAAAACTGATTCGTTTCAAAATGAAAAATTCACACAGAGACCTAAACCCAGTTCCGTAACCTCAACCTTTGCAAGCTGTGCTCGACGGTTCTGGTTGGAGTTTCCGTGGTCTCGGCGGACTCACCGCTCTGCACCTCTGTGCTAGTCCTGAGTTGACGCCAGCAGATGTTGTAAGGAAGATACAAGGTGTTGTCAGGAGAGCTCGTGGACCACAAATTCTCGTAGCAAAATAGGATCCCGACCGGCGACTCACTCTAGGATCCCGACCGGCGACTCACTCTAGGATCCCGACCGGCGACTCACTCTAGGATCCCGACCGGCGACTCACTCTAGGATCCCGACCGGCGACTCACTCTAGGATCCCGACCGGCGACTCACTCTAGGATCCCGACCGGCGACTCACTCTAGGATCCCGACCGGCGACTCACTCTAGGATCCCGACCGGCGACTCACTCTAGGATCCCGACCGGCGACTCACTCTAGGATCCCGACCGGCGACTCACTCTAGGATCCCGACCGGCGACTCACTCTAGGATCCCGACCGGCGACTCACTCTAGGATCCCGACCGGCGACTCACTCTAGGATCCCGACCGGCGACTCACTCTAGGATCCCGACCGGCGACTCACTCTAGGATCCCGACCGGCGACTCACTCTAGGATCCCGACCGGCGACTCACTCTAGGATCCCGACCGGCGACTCACTCTAGGATCCCGACCGGCGACTCACTCTACGATCCCGACCGGCGACTCACTCTAGGATCCCGACCGGCGAGGCACACGAGGCTCGGTTCGCAATTCTCCCAGCTGCCTGAGCGCGCGGGCTGTGCAGTTGGTTGGAAGCACTTAACGTATTTTCAAGTCGAAGCAGTTTCATCAGCCACTAGCCAGACGCTTCGTTAAGTGATGAGCGAGCATTCATATGTAACGCGTCTAGAACGAGTGAATATATTTAAGATAGCAAAATAATAAATTATACCTTTTGGTAATATCTACAGAAAATATAAACAAGGTTTTGCGTGAGTTAATTTACATTTAAAATTATTTTCTAAACATAATTTCCCTCTGGATTGGACTAGAAATCATGTATAATTTTATGAATCAGTTACACTATATTTTATTGCGGACACGTTAAACTGGGCGTTTTAAGTGTTAGTAAGAATAATATTAGTCTACAACAAATGGGCTGTGTGTAAGCAAAATGCACACCTTTAAAGATACGTACTTTACTATTAAGTTACTACAGTAAGCTATATTTTTTGGTTAATTATTTCTTAATTAATTGCTGGCTTGTAAAACATCACGCACAGAAGTTGTTTTCTCACAGTTATATTATTAATTAATGCTTGGGCTAATGTGAAACTGGACGCGTCGTCCAGTCATCAAGGTGTCCGTCATGCTGTAGGCGTGACCTTGGCAGCAGGCGGCGGACCGTGCTCTTGTGACGTGATGCACACACTCCTCGCTTGTGTGGGCAGTACCTACTCGGTGTTGCCTGCAACGCACCGCGACGCCTGGGACATATGCGCTCTCGTGCAGAGCGAGTGCGGTTACTAAAGCACACTGCAGGCGGTCAGCTGTCCTCACGTGGTTCACCAGGGCGTTGGAGGCTCTTTATAAACACCTAACTATAAGTGTGCGGTTTATATGGGTAGCCTACACACATGTAAACATGTGTGTCCCGTATTTAACTAAAAAAAAAAAAAAAAAAATTGGTTGTCTGTAAAGTCGGTTTACGGACGATAGTTTAACGTGACAAACGTCATAACAAAACATTGATGAAATGATTGCATACTTTTATGAATAAAATTGAATCATTTTTATTTTAATAATAAAAGAATAAATACTTGAAATTATACTAGTAATCAGATTTTTAAAATGCAAGAATAATTAACCTTTATTGCCGAAATTGTAATAAGCAATGAAAACCACATTAACTTTTCACTTCACTTTATAAACAGTCGACGAAACAGTTCTCGTGTAGATGACTTTTAATTAATTTTAAAAACTGGCGTTTAGCTATAAAGTTTAAATATAATTATGAACAAGTTTTCATATAAATAAAATTATATGAATCACCATAATTTTTAGTCAATTTATTAGCGTAACGGGACAGCGAAACGGAACAATGTAACGGGACACTTTTTCGTGCGTGCAGCCGGCGTTCATCGATTTATTAGACGTCACGTCAAAAACATTAACTACCTCTTCGTCAGATCTTGGAACAGGACGACGTATCTATCCCCTTCCGCCTTTCTCTTCTGAATGTGCCGCGCCATAACTACGACACACTAAATCAACTAATGATAAGAACATCTTGGCACACCATGTGTGTATTTATGTAGGTACAGCATGTTGCTACAATACTGCATGAGTGCACAGTAGCGACTTTTTTTTCAATAACTTCACTTTTTTTTTATTATTTTGTTGGGCAGAATCAAGGAGGACTCAGAGTGGCATACGTGTAGCTTTCAGCTGGCAGAATGCAACCAGTGACGTCGAGCTGTGACACTTGCATGTTGAAACAAAGTTTCAGTGCATGTGCCTAAGATACAGCTGCGCAATTAACGCATTATTTGGCCCCTCTGAAGAAGTCAAACTACAGTGCTTCTGGGTTTTTAAAATTCTTCGGTCGATCAAATTGTGTGTTAATGTAATTTTCATAGGTACATTTGGTAAGTAAAAACGAGTATTTCTACGGGAGAAAAAATGTGCATTTTCAACTTGTTTCGAGGCAGTTGGAACACACTAGTGCATTTTTCTAAATTACATCAAACTTCCTTTAAGAGGGTTTATTTTCGTTTCAAACTATATTGATGGTATTAGATATTAACTTTCTCACGCAACTTAACATCTCCGGTCTGGACTGAGTATCACCTTCCCTTGATTGCAACTGTACACGTGGCATCCCGATCACAGAGTGGGACAGCGTCACACCCTGTCACATAGCTGGTGACAGGTCACGCGTGCGTCACATAGCACTGTGACACTCCAGGGCTGTGAATATTAAACTCCGTTCCAGTTATTTTACAGCGCGAATGCATGGAAAAAAAATATATTATGCATTTAAATTTAAAAATAAAAGAAGGTTTAATAGAACGCGCTTGAGGACGGATATTCCTTCCTTGTTCAGGGCTAACCTGCTGTTGAACAGGGTGCTACGGGCTGCACCGGGGTATGAACCAACACAACGACTGCGTGAAACATCACAACATTCTCGCCGCAGCGCCACCATGATAGCTGAACGATCCTGGGGAATGGAAAGTGGATTCCGCTGTCCTCTAGACTTAGCTCGTGACACACATCGTGCCCAGCCACAGTGGAACTCATTGTCGGGAGCTCCTATAGATAGGATAGAAGCGACTCGTCCTTACAAATGCTGGCTGTGCCTTATAGTTCACTGTCTACTTGTCCTATAGAAGAGATTGGCCAAAAATCAACGTTCTTACAACAATGTCGCAACATATGTGTTTCCTAACACAACCACAAAAATATTTTCAATTCATTTATCCTCCGCCACTTCACCTGCATCGCGCTCTGGCGAGTTGGTCATGTGTAGTTGAGCGTGGAAGGTACAGGTGGGTGATCAGCGATACCGCCTCCTGGATGTACGAGTACACTCACTGAGCTGCACTACTTCCTGCTCGGTGGTTGAGATTTAAGACGAGCCATGATGTTGTGTTTGAGGTACGAATGTGCTTGCATTCAGGAAGCACGAAAAACACACCAAAAAAAATATTTGAAACTTTTATTCAATAATGCTTTCCCTGCAATAACTATTACCTAAAATCACCTGAAGACTTATATTAACGAAGGTAAATAAACTACGTCACTACAAAATAAATTTACTTATATTTGAGGCCGGTCCCATCTGGTCCCAAACACACACTGCAAGCATCAACTCTTTTACCAAATCACAAGGTAAACTCTTGCTTGCCCATATGGGGCCTAACCTGCATATTAAATTAAAATCAGAGAAGATGGCAGAATATTAACAAGACAAAACAAGTTAATTTTACTAAATTTATTTAAGTAAAATATAAAACAAATATAGGGAAAAAACTTTCCATTAACAATACAAAAATAATTAATCTGACCTCATTTTTTTTATAGATAGAATGATGTTCTTATATATTTTGTTTTTAATCACACGAAATCAACTCAAAAATATTTCCAACTGTTAAATATGTATTTAAAGATACTTTATAACAAATGTTTTTGAATAAAAAGTTCTTAAATCTATGAAAAATAACAAAAAAAAATACATTTACAAATGATTTCAAGGCTTTTGATATTTAAGTTACTTTTACTATTCTGAAACAAATATGGCTAAGTAAACAGCACAGAAGGTGCAGAAAATGCAACAAGTGCAGAGTAATACCTATAAGCACAAAAAAAAACCTAACATTTACTTTACTTAACCAGGAAGGTGCATCACACACAAAAGACCAAGGAAAAAGGTGTCTGAAAACATTAGTGAAATTTACATGTAACCTTGTAAACAGCAAACATATCAAACTTAGAAAAAATATTGGCCATTAAAGAAAATAACAAACACAAAAAAAAACTTAGCTCCCCAATAACCTTCATACTCCCGTACACCATATTTCTACCCCACCCCCTTTTATTTATCTCTCTCTCTCTCTCTCTCTCTCTCTCTGACGTCATTATTAATGGTAGCATCGTCTTGATGGTCCTTGCTGCTCCACACTGAACTGCCTGGAACCCCGAGTATTTATACCCTAAATTCTTCACTCTCTCCCTCCTATTGCCTCTCAAACTCTCTAGGCTGAAATAGAACGTCTGGGACGATTACAGAAAGTTCTAGAAGGTTCTTCACTGTAGTCCAAACAATCGATACACATCAGGCGAGTCTTCTGGATGTGTTATTCTTCTTCTTCTAAGATCTCGGTTGGTACTCCTGAGTTTTAAACTATTTTGAAAGGAACCCTCATAGTTTTTTCTTGAAAGGTACTGTCTGAGACAGCACACAGCGGTATGTGATGTCACAAGATGACGATTCCAAACAGGTAAACAGGTAAGGTTTTGTTTCTCTAATGTCCTCAAATGTTTCTAATGTAGAAAATTAAAACGAAACCTATCGTGACCAATACACGCGGTCACAACGTTTTGTATTACGTCCTGGGTAACTAACAAATTTTTAAGAAAAGCAATATAAAAATCAAATCTTCATGTACAAATCAATTAACAACCTTGTCAAAATATCATTAAACATTTAATCTTCGAAATATTTTTTTTTTTTTTAAAAAAGCTAACTTTAAGTTGTGTCTTGAGACAGGATTGTGAATTCCCCCTTAAACGGTACTCAGCTTAAGTCGATAATGTGCTAAGCCCGAGGGTCCGCTTTCCGGGCGACTAGGGCCGTGCCTGACCGACTTAGCCGCTTTATGTACGTAATTGTAAGAGCTGTTTCAGTGTGAGAACTGATATCGCTGATTGGCGACCTATCTGTCGTGCTGGGATTGGGTGTCAACAGGGAATCAGCGGAGCAAGTCTGAGCGTGTGGGAGACACCATCCGCCCCTCAAAACTCGGAGAGATTGACGCTTGGAGAAGTGGTCACTCGGGCAAGTGGTCCTTCGAACAAAAGGAGCTCGGAGAAGTGTTTATTCGGAAAAAAAATGGCTGGTCCCCGTCGGCGAGTCGTCGAGAGGTCAGTTCGTGGAAACTGCGAGTGACAGATCGATTCCTCGATAGCGTCCCCAGGAGAATCCAGCGAGTGAGACTACGAGAAGCGAGTGCCACAAGCAGTTGTGTGGGCTACGCCTGCTACTAGTCAGCAGTTCGAAGGGCAGACCTACTGATACACTCGCTCCACTGTCAACCAAGCGAGTGTTGGCCGTGCAGCTAACCCGGAAGGCTCGCAGCTACTGACAGCGAGCTCCATCCTCGCCGTCACCGAGAGTCTGTGAGGCCAAGTGAGTCTGTCTTTATCGATACGGTGCGGAAAACAGCATAAGGCGTCCGGCAGCAGGGCCTGGCGGTGAGGACCAGCAAAGCGGCGTGCCAGGCGCCCCGCTCCTCGTAGGGCAAGTCCGGGGACTGGCGAGTCTAGTCGGTGGGCTCGTACAGCGGCGCTAGCAGCAGGGGACTATAGCCGGCGAGCTGGGCCTAGCTCAGCGAGTACCTCTGGCAAGGGCGTCGCCAGCCGATGGCCTAGGGGGGGGGGGGGCAATTTGTGGGGAAAAGTGTGTATTTTTTTGCATTTGGCTACATTTTTTTGAATCTCCAGGGCTCTAGCGGGGGGCAGCTGCCCCCCCCCTTACCCCCCCTTGGCGACGCCCTTGCCTCTGGGAGCCCCAGGCAGTGTCGAGTGATGCCACTATCATTAAATACCGAGTGTCATCTCAACCTACAGCCGCACATCACTGCGGCGAGTTGGAGTAATTGACACTCGTTAATTATTGTGATTGTGAAGGCCCCTTTGTGTAGAGAATAATTTCCCTGATAACAGTGTGGTGGTTTATAGTCAGAGGCACATAACACCAAAAGAAAAAAAATACTTTCCTTTATTTTACTGTAAATTTCTAGTACGTAGTACGGACTTTGGAGTCATAGGTTTACTCCCTCAGGGAAGTTAATTACTTGCTGATTTGAACACTTTCAGTATTAATGTGTTATTTGTGGATACCTGTTAAGCCAATTTCACAGGCTATATAACTTGTTCAGGCTAATAGAGATAGTTCGTAAGCATCATTAAACGCTTTGATAAATTATTTTTTAGGCTACGAGTGGCAAGTCGGGTGCTCATGGTGGTCAATATGGAAAGTGCTTTTGGTAAGATATTTTTATCACTAGGTATGAATGAAGACAATTTATTGTAAACAATATTGTGCAAATAATAATGCATATAAATATGGATTGTGCTGGCTGTTTACTGACCCACATGTGGTTCTATATTCCTTGTTGTGCTCCCACTGCACACAATAAATTAAGGTTATTTTGTTAACAATACGTAGAAATGTAATAGTATAGACGTATAGAGAGCCACTACCTCAGGGCTAAGCACGATGAAATTACGTTTAGAAAATGAACACTACGGATTGAATATCTCATGCAAGTATACATGAAATGCGCATGGAAATACATTAGAAAAATTAATGCCACATTTAATAATATTAAAGTTGGATATTTTCAATCACAGATGTATATTTTTTTTTTGTTTTCTAAAACCTAACTGTTGTATAAATGATTTCATGTACTGGTACACTATTCGCGATCTCTATCAAGAAAGACGATGTAACACTGTGTATGTAGGTGTGTGTATGTATGTTCGTGTTATTGGGCCGTTTCCGATGAGAAGTTCTTTCATTTGTCATCTTTGCACAAAGTGAGAAGGACGCACGTGACTAGGAAACTAAAGGGCTTCCCTGCCGAAAAGAACAGGCCTTTGGTAGAGAAGCAGTTATTACGCCTTCAGTGGAGCATTGTTCGAGTCGCCTCTATTTCTAGCTGTGATGTGGGAGCTGTGATGTGGGAGCGACAAGGTCGTCGTCAGGCCTCCCGCCACTTCACGAATCTCACGCGGCCTAAAGAGAAAACACGAGAACATCATGGACGACGCATTGCCTTCTCGGTCATTCGTGATCAATGCAGGCCTGGACGCCCGATCCCCATCACTCTGCGAGACCTCTCTAACGAGTGGTCATGAAGGATGGACTAGTCGTTGCTCCATGGAAGCACGACAAAGGCTGAGGAGGCTGTGATGTGGTTTTTTTCGCATAACCCCTCCCCCTTATTACATGTTGTGGGAGCCATGTCGTTACATGACCAAGCTACGCCCCTCTGGGGAGTATGCCTCAGGGAGACAGGTGCTGGAGCAAAGTGCGCAGCTCCCTGGGGCTGGGCGCGCATGAGGCTCAGAGGTCGTCCTCTAGACAGCGCTGCAGCCGGCCTACCCACAACCTCCCCCTCTACCCCAGCCTTCCAGGCGCTCGCTGGGACATAGCATAAAATTATTTCTACAATGTAACATGGATTTAAAATTGCATGCACCTATTCGGACTTAACACCATCGTAATAGTTCACAATAATTGTAGAGATGCTAACAACAACATTGTGGTTGGGCCTAGCTTCAAATTCCATCTTAGAAACGCCAGACATTCCTCTGTTTGTGTCCATTTTTTTTTTTAGCTAGAGTATATTTACACGAGTTTTTAATTCTTACCGTGTAGTTATTATCAGAGCAGTTTTAACCAAGAATATTAATCTATACTAATACAATAAAGCTGAAGAGTTTGTTTGAAAGCCCTAATCTCTGGAACTACCAGTCGGATTTGAAAATTTTATTTTGCATTTGACAGCCCAATTGTTGAGGTAGGTTAAAGGCTATTAAACATCACGCTGCAGGAGCCAAACTAAAAGAAAAAAAGTAAGAAAGAACGCTAAGCGAAGATGACGTAATAGCGCCGGCGGGCGATGCAATGCGGCGGGAGTTGGGAGGTGGGAAGCAATATTGGTAGTTCCACACTGATATTAGTATAAATAATTTTCTTAACAAAAGAAAGCTGAAATTGCTAACACCTTTTTTAAAAAAAAATTGTGTTTACAAACTTTAATATCCCTCTGCCAAAAAAAAACCGTTCTTCAAGTGAAATAAAGAGCTGACGTTTTCTTTTTAATTTTTTTGTTTAATTCAACAAAGAGTTTGGGACTTTTGCGTGAAAATGAAACGGAAGATGAGCGTATGAATAGGTTATCTAGTGCAGAACGTTCTTAGCGATTGATAGTGTTTACAAACTTCAATATTCATCTGCCAAGAAAATAGTCCTTCAAATGAAATATATAGTTTTTTATATATTTTTTTAATTCAAAATGCCTCGAAGAAAATCTCAGCTTTCTCGGCAGTCTGCAACATCAAAGCGTCTGAGACGTTTGTGTAAAAATGAATAGGAAATGAGCGTACGAATAAGTTGGACAGTCAACGTAACATTACCGAACAAAACCGGCTTAAGGAATCGAGTGCTGAAGGTTCTCGGCGTTTTATTGAACAGAATATACGGACTTCCGCAAACCATGCTCGAGAATCAAGTGTTTAACGTTCACAGCGTTCAACACAACAGTGAGGTGAAATTTTATTAGAGTGGTGGAAGCCACAGTAATAAATAGTTCCTGCACTCTAGCGAGCAAAAAGTAAACTAATATGATGGCAACGAACTCTGGCAAATGGCATGTGTACTATGTGACACTAGTGCTCCTTGTATCAATTACTGAAAACAAGATGGCGACAGCACTCTCCAGTTTGTAATGTGTGTTAACTTAAGTTCCTGGTAGCATGTATTGAAAATAAATAAAAATATGTCATTCTCGAACTAGTGTTGATATTTATTATTCCTTCAAATTTAATTTTAAAAAATCCGAATATGTGTTGTTTTTCATATACCTTAATTAATTTTCTGTCTCGTAAATGTGTCGATGACCTTGCCCTGAGGTCAGGGCTGTCATGGTTCAAATCACAGCATTTCCAATGTATTTTGCATAAAAAATTAAAGTTAATATGTCGATAAGGACCACAACAACATTAGCAGGTAATATAACATCGACCTTATGTGCATTAGACAGAGCGATACTGGCGCGCTCTAAGAACAAAACATAAAAAAAAACTATGACAGAATCTAAGATTGCGCCCTCCAGCAGATGACGACAAGATGAAGGCTGTGCCGTCAGAATCTTAAAAAAGGTTTTGACTTCAGATCCAATATGGCGGCCGTAAAGAAAATTTCATCATTCGGAGATTAGGGTTCTCGATGACAAGATGGCTGAATTCCAGATGGAAACTGTGGTCAAAGGTAAAGGTCAAAGTCAAAGTTCAGGGTAAGGTCCATATTCAAGGTCAAGGTCATCCAATATGGCCGCCGTGACGTCACAATCCAAGAAGGCTTTTGGCACCTCACTCACCTCAACCACGAAGCCAGGCACAGAAGGAAATATTATATACCAGTTACGGTCGAATAAGTTGATTTATTTCAAATGAATAAAATTACTATAAAAATTATATTTTAAATGGTTGTAAAGCAATAAGAATTAAGTTTTAAAGTTAACAAGGCTGAAAATCTGACATCTTCCCAATTACACCTTTCCCATGCTTTACCACTGGCTTAAAGTCTAGCGGAACATGGAGCGTTAGTTACCTCCCTGTTATTACAACCAAAAGTAGCTTCGATATAATACATGTTGTAGTATAACACAAGATACCTCTGTCGCTACACAATCTTTGTAATATTAAAACACCCAGCAAACATTAATAGAGAAGATGGCTACAAATCAAGCAAAACATGGAACCTACTCTTTATAAATTCTCAAAACATAGCTCCACATCCAACATCAGACAGATCGCCCCTGATTGGCAAAACAGCCCAGCCAACCAGAAGAAAAGAAGGCTCTGATTGTCCCACAGCCAATCAGGAAGCACCTTCCTCTCAGGCGAGAGTATATAAAGGCAGGTAAACTTGTTAAAAACCTCAGTAGATAACTGCTCCCTGATGATGGCGACTGCAACGTCGACCGAAACGTCGGTGAATTATTCGCCAAGGACACGGATACAACCCAGAAGCCAAGCTACTTCACTTTGTAATATTCATTGTTATAAGGTTATTTACAGAACTGAAACCGAAGTATTATTTAATTTGAAGTTCAACCTCAATGATTTGTAAGATTATCCAACGCAACGACTTACAACAAAAGCACATCCTACACTGGAGTTTGAAAGGTCAAGCTCGTGATGCCATTGCAGCAAAGCATCCACAGCGCCAGTGGAGCAATCGAAACGGTGGAATTTTCCAAATCTTGAGTCAGAGCTTGAGGGAAGATCGTACATTAACCGGCTGCTGCCGAAGGAAAATAACATGTTCATTGCTGCACGCCATGTCGGGTTACTTTGTGGTTGATGTCTGTAGGTTAGGATGCTCGCGTGCAATGGTGGCAGTTGTCTGTAAGAGCAGCAGCCAGGAAGAACTCCCGTAGAGCTCGTGTCGACACACACAACCCGCAGGCTGGGCAGAGAGATGCAAACTCAAAACTAACCTTTTGAATTACTACTGAAACTACCAAAATATTGTAATGAAACACTCTTTAAGATACACTTGAAAATGCTATATATCATATATTTTCAATAGTAATATGTATTTCAAGATTATTTATTCACTAGCCTAAGCGCCCAGCGTTGCCCGGGCTTTAGGCCCAGTGAAAAGGATGAGGATGAGGACAGTGTTTTCGAAATTAAATGCAGAAAATGTTTCCTCTTATTTTTAAAAGTGTGAAATTTCAATAAGTGGTAACCAAATTAATTTTTAAAAGGGTGAGAAAGGTAATACAGTTGAGTTAAAAATTTTATGGAAAAGGAAGATGGGTGTAGTTATTCTGAAATCATATTTAGACAACAAATTTCCTCATTTTATAAGTATCAAGTTGCCGAAAAGTTACCAAGTAATACCAAAATTCTACTTTAAGGGATGTAAATGGGGGATGAGTTGGTATTTAGTTTTTGAAATTATATACAAACTGTAATTTTCTTTAATTTTTTGACGTGACAACGTCTAATAAATCTATGAACGCCGGCTGCACGCACGAAAAAGTGTCCCGTTACGCGCATTGTCCCGTTACGCTGTGTCCCGTTACGCTCATTGTACGCTTGCACCGCATCTATCTCTCTTCCACTCGATTGGAACAACCATCGATTTTACTTTTTCGAGGCACATTAAACTTGAAACACTTCCATTCGTTTCCTACTTTTCCTATCATCGTCCTATCCTTAACAGAATAACACAGATTGGAAGAAGTTAAATAGCAAACATGTATAAAAGTTATAGTTAAAATTATCTCTTCGTTAAAGTAATAAACATATTTGAATAAATGAGTGCAAATAAAAGTAAATTTGTCAATTAAATTGTAGATTTAATTTCACTCCTTCTTTGTATTCATATAAAATAGTGATACTTCAATAAAAATTATTCAATTTTATTCATAAAAGTATGCAATAATTTCATCAATGATTTATTATGACTGTCACGTTAAACTATCGTCCGTAAACCAACTTTACAGAAAACCAATTTTTTTATCAATGTTTTCTTATGACGTTATCACGTAAAATTTTTGTCCGTAAACCGACTTTACAGACAACCCCCTTTTTTTATTGTAAGGTGTGCAAATTTTCATCAGAATGTAGATAAATCTTGGCTTTGATGTGTGGGAAAAAAGGAATGGAGTTGGCTTTACGAAATCTCGTGTAACAAGTGAGCTTCCTTGATTTTCTAAATCAAATGGACTGTATTTTTTTTTTAATGTCCAAGTGTTTATCATTTCATTTATTTAGCAACACAATTCTGCATTAAGAGATGGAAAAGAGGGGCGAGGGTGTTTTTTTTAATCTAATGTAGACAGTGACTTTTCTCTTGGTTTGAAGTTAAAGTACGCAAGAATTTATCAATTTGGGAATAAAACTGTAGATTTGTATAAAAACGAACACCCATAAGAATATATTTTTGAAAATTGGTTTCCACATGTGTAGTGTCGGTGTGCTCTTGCGATATAAAAGAAACAAATCTTTTAAAATTAGTGCTTCTAAGACCTGCTGCTTTGAAGTTTTATACTATTTTTACCCCTCCCCCAAGGTCACTTCACTGCCGGAGCGTTGTCAGTGGTGTTCCTACAGACTTACGCAGCAAAACAAAGTACCGCGTTACAGGATGTGACTACCAATGCCTGACAACTCTTTAAGGAAAAGAATAAGTAGATAATATTCATTTACATTTTGGCATTTATAATTTTGGAAATAATTGTATACAAATAAAAATACACTATCACAAAGTAAACAAAAACCAATATTAAATTATAATTTAAATTAACTCCTACTTTCATATTGTATTTCCAAATAAAATATTTCTTTGGGCAATAAGAATGTGGTTATCTGGTGTGAGCGCAACGTTTATTTCGCCTGTAAATAAAACTTTCTTAAAACTTTTTTCACTCAAGTTTTTAGAGAAAACATTAAAAAATCAATGTTAAATTCTAAGATGGTATTCTAAAAAATATTTGTAATAAATAATCAAAGATTATTTTAAGTTACAAAACCAAAATTGTTGAGGTAAAGAATTTTAAAATTATATTAAATAGGTATATATCATAACATATTTGCTGAGTGTCGAACTACTATTTTATCAATTGAGTAACACTTTTAACAAAACTTAAAAAATAAACCGGTTTTCTTACGAGAACACGTAATACATTACGGTACGCTAAAATAGGCAGATATAGTTTACTTCTCTGTAAATAGTCATTCACTTGCTATAACTAAATTCACAGAGAAATGACTTGTTCCCGTGGAGGCTGCTTCTTTGATGTTTATAAGAGTTTTCAAAAACCAATCTCATGTGTTACAGTTCCTCTTAAGTTGACAAGGGACTGAAAAGTTTCAACGAACTGCATTGCAACCTAGAATTATGTAAATATTCTAAAAAGAGCAAAAAGGAAAATATGATGTTTAAAAATTACATTAAGTACGATATCCACACTTATAAATGTAAAACTAGACCTTCGACAGTGAGACATGACTCAGAAACGTGAAGTTACAGTGACGTAACTTACAAAGAGAAAACAATTTTCGAGTTGAATGAACAAGTAGTCAGTTGATTTGGTTTGAAAATTTCGTAAGCTTAGTTTTTCATTCCACCTTTAGAATTGATCTCTCAGTGCTAAGCCTATGCGTGAAGCAAGGCTTCTTATGTTCAGTCAGACCTCCATGCAAATAATTACCACAACCAGTTTGACCTCATAGAGGCTGTCACGAGGAAGACCGAGCAAAAATTTCAAAACACAGTTGGCACCCATGCAAGATACAACAAGGACTATGTTTCATGCCGCTGTCTCCGCTGCCATCTCGGGCTTATGGATGACTCCTGTGGAATTTCTACCGTTACTGCAACTGGTTCTCTGCCTCCGACTTTCACCTTCTTCCTTAATTAACCACTTCTTTAATCCGTCACGTCTTCGCCGGCAGTAAAACTGCCGCCATCTGAACATCGTCCCTCACGAACAAGCATTAGGCTACAACCACTGGCTTGTTGCTTCTAACAGTTGCCACACGGCACAGTGGCTCAGTAAGTAGGGATGATCTTAAACCAGGCTTCGATGGAAAAAAACCAGAGCAATAATTTCCCTTGCCCCCACATCCCCAAGAAGTTTCGACTATCGAGCCTTGTAACTGTTCCTTAGAGGGCTTAAGCTCGTATCTGCATTGGTCGCTTTCGCATCGTGTAGAGCAGTTAACTGGATGTTGGCTGTTGGGTGGCTACGCTCTGCGGAGAGGCGCACTTCCGTGTAGAGTCCCCTCCCACACCACGTGTTACATGTGAGCTCAACGAAGCTCGCATATGCACGGCTAAAATGCATTCCAAGTAATAGGAACGTTTCGAGATCGACTTCCTGGTGCTTACAATTCCACCCACATATTGCCTATGTTTAAACTGTTCCAACTGACATGTCAGGGCAAGAAGCTTCGTGTATTAACGACTTCTACTGAACGAAGACACACAGAAAATATTGAAAAGAGCTGTGGTCAGCTTGCGAGAACTGTAGCAGTAGCTGTTCATGAAAGGTGCAACAGGACGGAGGGATGTGGCAACAGGGTGGAGTGATGTGGCAACAGCGCTGACTCCCTGCCGCCCGGCGTGGACTGGTAGGAGTTAGCGTCTCGGAACCCCCCCCCCCCCCTCTTCTTACCACAACAACCTTCTTGACAAAAGGTGCTTGCCTCTTCACGCTGTACACTCTCAGAGGTCAGCAAGTGATAGGGATAGTCGTTGGTGATGGAGGAAGGGAGGCAGCGGTGGAGTGCCCCGAGAAAACTCGCTTGGACTCACGGCAACGTCCGCTCCGTCTTCAGATTGTGAAACATCAGGTTCCGACCCGGCCGGCAATCGTGCGTAAACCCCCCCCCCCCCCACCACCACCACCACCACCACATACCTCCTTAGAAGAGAGGCGAGTGATTGCCACTCAACCCTCGTTGCGCCAATGACAGGTAGAAAAAGGGAAGAGGGATTTTACACTTATAACACAGTCGTGGTTATACAAACCATTTTTAAACATTCGATAGCTTTGCGTCAAGTTGACTCAAATATGGATGTATGTGTTCCACGTTCAAACAACACTTCAGTGGTTCGGGGGGGGGGGGGGGGGCCTTCTTTCGGTGATGGAGTAGTCTTCGGCTACATGTTGAGATGAGCATTTCCTTAGTCCCGAACAATTGTTGCATCAATTCTACTGCCCTGTGAAACAGTAAAATAAGTGCAAACGGAAACATGTAATTAGACAGATGGAGCCAATGACTATTAAACTTAAGAGCTTTGGAGCTTTGGAGCTTTGGAGCTGTTGGAACATTGGATCATTTGGAGCTGTTGGAACATTGAAGCTTTTGGAACATTTGGGACATTTGGAGCTGTCGGAGCTTTGGAGCACGACGTCTCCCAGCAGTGCTTTATTGCGGGAATAACAGTAACAAGTATGAGCAAGTATGTACACGTAATAACTGTGTAGTGACAATTTGCCGCAGCGAACTGAGATGGTGATTTTAGGCCACATGATACTGCGGGACATTAAAAGTTTTTATTATATATATATACACACACAATGGTCATTATTAACGTAACTTTAAACAGGCACTTTTTATGTTTTAGATAATTATGGTATTGTATTCAGATAATTTTTTATCATTTAAATTTTTTTAATATATAGTGCGCTAATGTGTATTTATATAAGTTAAGTAACCCTGCACGAGATATTTAATAATAAATGTAATAGTAATAAAATATTCTGTATTTAATAGTTTTATTTTAAAACATTTATATCATTTGAATCATGGTAAACGGCATAATTTGTATACAAGGTGCAGGCAAACGCACTTCATGAAGTATATAGGCATTGTAAGGAGTACGCTCATATTAAAAGCACCAACAAGTAAAACATATTTTCTTTCGCTATAACCTTTACTTGGTTCTCCTTAAAAAATGTTTGCCATTATATGTTTTTCTCTTCTCACAGCCTTGCAAATAATTAACAGCTATAATGAAAATCGCTTTGTTTTACAACTCGCTGTTTTTAGCGATTTGAAGTTGCAATGTTTTGTTTGCCGCGTGTGAATGTGGCTGCTCCTAGCAAGTCATGGGGTCTGTCACTGCCTTCTGTCCTCACGGGGGACAGTGGTACATACTCATCCAATTGGTAGCCAGGCGCGTCTGTAGCTGGTCAAACACATCCAATCAGTAGCCAAGAGGTATTTTTGACGATACTCGACGAACATTTTAAAACAGTTCATGTTCAAATTAATGTGCGTCTCCGAAACCAAGAGAAAATTTTCGTCGAAACTCGACCGATATTTTAAACAGGTCGTTAATGTGAGGCGTTTAGTCTAGGCATCTCCAAACCAAAAGGTCAATCATGACCCGACTACAGACTTATATATGCACATTAAAAAAAGGAAGCACAATCAACGAAAAGGAAGCACAAATGAAAGCATAATAGACAAAAGAAAAGGTCACACAAGAAACTCAATGAACACGAAACAAACTCACAGTACAAACACTGGAAACGAAATGGACACACAGTACGCATAGGACACGCAATGGACACTCAGGACACACACAGTGCACGCAATGGACACACGTCATGACTGTGACAGTACACATAGGACACGCAATGGTCACTCAGGACACACAGTGCACGCAATGGACACACATAATGACTGTGACAGTACACATAGGACACGCAATGGACACTCAGGACACACACAGTGCACGCAATGGACACACGTCATGACTGTGACAGTACACATAGGACACGCAATGGACACTCAGGACACACACAGTACACGCAATGGACACACGTAATGACTGTGACAGTACACATAGGACACGCAATGGACACTCAGGACACACACAGTGCACGTAATGGACACACGTCATGACTGTGACAGTACACATAGGACACGCAATGGACACTCAGGACACACACAGTACACGCAATGAGTGAGTGGCGCAGGTCGGGCCACGGTCCACATGGCCAGCCGTGTGTGCTGTGGAGGAGGAGGAGGAGGCAGGCTGCGCCGATGTGCTCTGGTTGTCCGCCTCCGGCCTCACTGCTACTGGCGCCTACACTCCAGACATGCGCGTGTTGCTTCGCCAGACTCGGCGTGCCTGTGTGCCTGCCGGCAACCACAACGCACTAGCTCACTAGCTCACTAGCGCACTAGCTCACTAGCGCACTAGCGCACTAGCAGCCATCCTCATTCCGCCCCAGTGTAGCACGCTACAGATGACTAGGATGTAGCGTATAACGATAACTAAATGCGAGACTTAAGAAGCACTTAAGAAGCAGAAAACTATTCGAAAATTCAATTTTGCATTCAGAATATTTACAACTAAACAAAAATAATTTAACTGTGTTTTTCGGTTAAGCGTTTGCGCTCAGGAAATTCAATCAAATATGTATATCTCTATAGTTTCATAGGAAAAAAATGCCCAAACAAGAAAAAAAACTTACTGCAAATAAGGTGCACCGGATGAATCGATGACTTGACACTGAGTAAAACTGTGACTTCGTAGTTAGTATGCTTATCTGTGACACGTGCAATGGATTTTGCAGAGAATTTCATAATCCCGCCACTGAACTCACGCTTGTGAACTGAGTTTAATGTTTAAAAAATATTATTACGTAATGTAACTTTTAAATAGTTTGTCTGCTGTCTGCTCGGTTTAATATAAGGTGCTCTTGTGAGGGATAGACCTACAGGATCCAAAATTTGAGCCTAGAACAAGTTTTTATAATACGGTACTGCCGGCCATTTTTAGTAAAAATTTAAAATATTTGCATGTGCAAACAATTTCTACACAATGGAGCGAAATTATTCAACGAGTAAATTAAGTTCATTACATACAATAAATACTACTTTTTCGAAGAAAACTTGTTTGAATACTGTTAGTGACTATCACAGCATAAATTTGGGAACACAATTTAAAAAAAATAACCGTAGATCATGTGCACAAGATTTAATCACCATGTTTTCGAACCTACTGATTCACAATAGCGTATAGGATGGTCGTGCGCATCGGAGACAGGCCATGCGCATTGAAGGGAAACGAATATATTTTATTTCTGTTTCGGACTCATGGTGCAGCAACCAATGAGATTAGAGTAGGAAGCCATTTTGACGGGACTAGAGACTGTTTATATTTATCAATGATATTGTGGCAAGAATGGGTTCAGATATTAATATGCTCCGGTGATTGGTGATTTGGAGCTTTGAAACACTTGAAGCATTGAAACAGTGGCGCATTGAAGCAACTGGTTCTTTGTAAACAAAGACTGATAGAGCCAAAGAAAGTAGTATGTTTTGGTATGTCCTGGGACATGGTGCTGGCGCGTGGAGCCGTGAGCCAATCCGCCATATTGTATTGTGACGTCACGGCGGCCATCTTGGATGACCTTGACATTTGGCCATGCCCGTATACCTTCAAAATTAACCGAAATTGGTCCAAATTTGCCCAACATTCGCCAAACTTTCAGGACCTGGCGTAATTTTTTTTTTACCTCACCGGGTTCGAACTGAGGACTCCGAGCTCTATGGCGTAAGTGTACATTTAATTTTTTTATTAATTTTTTTAATTTTTATTATTAATTAAATTCGATTATTTAATTTTTTATTAATTTTAAAATTTTTCCCGATTTTCTAACATAAAAATTACGGATTTTCAAGATGGCTGCTGTAATGGAAATTGCAACGGTGTCATAATTCAAAATGGTGGTCATGGTATCCTAATTCCTAGAAATGGCTTATCGGAGGCTTTAGACATGGATTCTTAGCCGTTTTTAGGAATTTGTGATCTTTCTAAGGCAAAATGACTTTTGAGGTTTTTCGAAATCCTAATTTTCGAATTGTAGAATTTGTTGGGATTTTTTCGAGGAATTTTTTTCCAAAAAAAATGGAAATGTTGGCTAATATTGGCTAACTTTGAATGTCAAAGGTCAAGGTCATTAAAGATGGCCACCGTAACGTCACAATTCAAGATGGCGGACCGGCTCACGGCTCCACGCGCCAGCGCCATGTCCTAGGACATACCAAAAAGTACTACTAAAGAATGCTAGAGTCAGACAGTTGGAGACAATGCTTGCTACCACTCTTGATAGACTGATGAGATCGTATCCCTCTGATGAGTTCGTATCACTGTGATGATATCGTATCCCTGTGCCGTATCCTTGCGACGAGATGGTATGCCTGCATTATATCTCTCCGATGAGGTTGTATCCTTGCGACGAGATCGTATTTCTGTTACCAGATCGTATCCCTATGGTAAGATCTTATCCCTGTGATGAGATCGTATCCTATTGAGTTTAATTTTCGTCCAAAGCTTTTCGTTAAATGTGCTTCCTTTTTTTTTATTGTGCGTCCTTTTTGACGGCGGATGAGCATCGATAACCCCTTACTCAGGACATGATTGGCTTCGTGGTTTGGAGAAGATTGGTCGATACGCCTGATAATGTACCTACATGGCCTGTTTTAAATGTTAAATTGAATATCGTCGAAAATACCTCTTGGTTTGGAGACGCTTGGCCTGTACGCCTAACATGAAATAGTTGAAAGGTTTTCCATGCAACGAAAAATTAGACTTCCATGGTAGGCAGAATGACAACATATTTATTTCGTTAGACAGGTAATTTGTATAGAGTAGTTTTACGTAGAGTGAACGATTAATAAACTCCACGAAATGTAATAGGAAACATAATTTAAAATAATTTTAAGCTTTTGTTACTGTTATAACTGGTAGAGAATCGAACCAAGGACGGATATCGATCGAATCAATCATTATTTTAATAAGTTTTTTTAATGTATTTTAGACATTATTCCGAATATCTAGATTAATATTTACGAATTTTGAAGACACAAGATGGCTTCGGTAGCTTACTGGCGGCTGGCGGACGATGAATTTAAACAGTTTTTAGGATTTTTTCACCATGTATTATTAAATAATATTTTTCTAAAATAAACATTTTGCTTTCACCAAGGATCAAACTAAGTACAGGAATCTATCAAAACAATTGAAGGATGGTAGGTGAGATATTTATGTATCTTTTAGGATTTTTCACCGTATTTTATTAAATAAGTATTGCTTGTCTAAAATTATTATTTTTGCATCGAACAAGAATAAAAATGAGGATGGATATAAATCGAATCAATCGTTATTTTAATAGGCATATTTTTTATTATTTTCAGAAATTTCCAGAATTTCTAGCTATAAGTACAGAATTTGTGAGATAGCTACCAAAACGACCGACAAGATGGCGGATGTTACGGCAGTTGACTGCATGGTGATTCTGCATTCTATTGGGTTAAATAAAATATATGTCGGTAGCATCCTCTAGCAAGTGATGTTATTATTCCTTCTTTTAAATTAAAAAAAAATTCAAAATATGTGTTATGTTTATATACCGTATTTAAGTCTCCGTCTGGTAAATGTTTGATGGCCGTGTGGTTAAAAGCGTATGTTTTCCAACCAGCGGTCAGAGCTGTGATGGTTCGAATTACAGCACTTCCAAGGTATTTTACTTATTAAATTAATTTAATATGTCGATAAGGACTACAATAACATTGGCAGGTAATGTAACATCGACCTTACGTGCATAAGACAGAGCTATGCTGGCGCTCTCTAGGAACAAACACCAGAAATAAAGTTGATGGAATCCAAATTGGTGGCCTCCATCAGAACAAAAAAAAATGGCGGCCATAACATCATTCAAGATCGCGGCCTCCAGCAAGCGAAAACAAGATGGAGGACATGTTATTAGGATTCAAAATGACGACCATAACGAAAATTTCAACATTCGGGAATTTGGGCGCTCGATGCCAATACGGTTTTAAATTTCAAGGTCAAGGTTATCCAATATGGCCGACGTGGCGTCACAATCCAAAATGGCGGCGACAATCCCACTCCAAGCATGGACACCAGCGCCATAAGCCCCATTCATATACTATTATTCTCACTGGTTAGTCTGCCTGATAATAGCTTATGTATCACTTCTCACTATCGACATAACTATGTTATTAATGTATCAATAATGTTTATATTTAGCAGGTTGGCCATAACTACTCAAAAAACTAGATCTCAGTCTCGTTGATTAAGAGTTTCTCCCCCGTGGGTGACGCGTCTCAGCGGGCCTTTAAACGTTTCTACCAAGGGCGCCCATATGATAATTTGTAGGGGGGTGCCAGACAGGGGTATGAAGTATTTTTAATATTTTGGAAGACTTAACTGCGGCTTGTTACTAGCCATAAAATAGTTCCAGTTCTGACCCTATTAAAATTTTTTGTCCTGTTACTAAAATACTAGACCACAGTACTCATTCGCCATAAAAAAAATCTATATTGGCTACTTTATTAATTAATTATTAACTATTTTATTGAAACAAATGAATTTTTAGCAACAAAAATGCAGGAATACAGTCCTTATACTTTTACAGCGTCTTGGGTACACGGATATCAAGAATACAGTCCTTCAACTAATTGCTCTCTTTACCCATAAATAAATATCGCGTACAAATTAAATTAAAATAATTATAAAGTTTAAAACGTGTTGGTCAAAAGATTCAACTTTGGGAGAGAACCGATTTAAATATGTTATCACAGTCAGAAAACAGTTGTTTTTAAATGTAACACCTGAACTACGCTTATAATTATAGTCAATAATTGTTTCACAATTAAATGAATATTACTATGTTTCGATATGAATCATAATTGCTTATCATTTAGAATGAGCACAGATGGATTCAGTAGTCGAGGACTATAAGTTTATTTAGTGATAGAAAAGCGCAGAAAAAATTAGTTTATTATTTAACTAGACAATTTAACCAAACAGTATTTAGAGGTTAAGGAATTAAGTGACACCAAAACCAATGAAAATAATCGAAAATTTCTAAATGCTGACATAACTCATGTCAGCTTTCCACAGAAGAGTTTAGTTCGGCGCAATTAATCCACACAAAACAACTCTATGTCGACGCTTATTTTAAGAATATAAGAAGATCCACGTCACAGTATAATTTTTTTTTTTTCGTGTCGTGTGGTGCGGGCCCCCTTTTGTGGTGCGGGCTCATAGGCTACAGCCTAGATAGCCTGCGCGTAAATACGGCCCTGATAAACCCTTAAATAACATGTTCATTACTTAACTTCAGAATTAAGAGTACATTAGAACCTCGATTTTACGGAGCCCGGACTCAACGAAGCCGCGATTTTACGAATACATTTTTCAGGAACCATCTAAAATTCGGAAAATTTGACACCAAAATTTATTTAATAAAAAATTAAAAAACACTATGAAAACATATAAAAAAATTAATTTTAATGCACAGCGTATTCATATTTTTAAGCTAATACAACATCCATTTACCGTTAGTGAATATTGTATACGTTATTGCGTCATCAAACTCAAAATCGAAAAGAAAAAATGGACTAGGTACACTATTTGTCGCATAGTTCGAAATTTCTTCGATTGGAAAATTATGTCAAGGCCGTACAAATATTTATTTTACCGCAAATGAACTATACTCAACATTCCTTACCCATTCCAGCATTTCCAGCTCGTGAGCATAGCAACTGAGCTTGAAACCTTGTGAAGCGTGATAGAAAGAAACGATATTGAGTAGCTACTTCCTCTCCTTTCCGCTAATATCCAGCAACCCATGCCATTAGGCATTATCTTGACATGTGTCGCATTCATTACCTTCGCTGCATCGGTTTGCCAGTAAAAAACGCTCAAAAATGGTATAAGTTACGGAGCAAGTAGACGTGACGAGCGGTTTTTTAACTAAGCTTTTTTTAACTTACTATACAAACAAATAATTCCCTATGGCTATCACAAATTCAAGGGATGCTCGCACTAAAATGTACTGTGTTTTTAATGAATGTCTGTCGTTACAGAGCAGTGTTTTTCTTCACAAAATAAGCCTATGATTAGAGACCGTAAAAATTCGCGGATTCCTTTCGAGACAGTCTGGAATCCAAACTCGTTTAGCTTAATGCTGCGTCAGTGATTGGACCGCAATTTACCTGAAGGACTCTGAGCCAATGGCAAACACTCAACAAAAGAAGTATCGAATCATAAGAATCGCAATAAACAGGTGTCCCGAGTCGGTAGCCAATAGCCAGGTGATATTTGCCCGAGTACATAGAGAATCGTGGAGTCTATCCTAGTGGTCATTGAAACCGCGAATTTTTCCAATCCCTACCTATGATCACTTTTATGAAACAGTACAGGTGTACACTGAACTGTGTGCTTGTTCTCCTCGATTATGTTACTAAAAGTACGTTCATTAATATTTTTCAAGCCGATCTGTTAAAGATTAACTGATAAATATGATAAGGTAAAGTCCATAAAAATGCAAGGCAGGTAATTCTTCCAGCTCATCAACCCTAACCTGGATAGTCTCGTCTGTGTTCAGTCGTCTCTGGCAAGGAGTGGACAAGTTTGCAAACTCAAATATAAATTTATTTTAGTAGCACGCGTCTTACGAAAAGGAAAGATATCCAAGAAAGGCATGTCGGACAACCTACTGTCACCACACAAAAGTTAACATGATGCAATGCGTGGTGCAACTGTGTTTAGTCGCTGTGATGTCACTTTTATATCACTCGTGCAATCAGGTAAGTTGTGGAATGTTAAAAAAAATAAGGGGAACGCAGGGGGGGGGGGAGCAGAGGGCAGACGGCAGTCATTGTTTTTACTATTTAATATTATATATATTCCGTTCAATAAATTATAACATGTATCTTCACGGGATGGGGTGTTTAAAATTTAATGAAGATAACGATTTTACGAATGCAATCCAAGCGACCGTGAGCGTACGTAAAATCGAGATACCAGTGTAAATTGCTTCCGAGTCTACTGAAGGTAGCGGAATCCTTATTCCTTTAAACACTTTTGAAGGGAAAAAGTGGTTTTCCTCTAAATTCAAAATTCCAAAATAAATTTTACGTTGTAGACTTTTCTGAACAATAATTCTTATTTGAGTAACTTTAAAGGTGTTAGCTTACCTTAAAAATTGTGAATATTCTGAGCGGATGTGACGAATGAGGAAAACTAAGAAACACTACATAATAACAATCGTTTTTATCTTTACACTTTTCACTGATTTATTTACACTTAAGTTATTTATACTGACTGAATACACTAAACTAAATCTAGACCAGATGCATAAAAATGTAGACCTAAAGACTATTGAAAAATCTCTGTTTTGAGATGTTATTTGTGAACATTCACATTATTATGACGAAAAAGTAGCAAAACATTTCGCCGTCTACAAGTACATGTCAACTGTCGCGTCGTCTAACTCTGACTGGTCTAAATCTGTTGTGTTGTGTTATCGCGTGAGCTTGGGCAGGATTACGAAGGGGAATGACTCGCCACGGGCGTTGAGCTTGAACAGCGTTTTCTCCCTGTTCACACCTTATATCGCAGCAGCAGAAACTAATGCTTGAACTAACATAAAAAATGAAGTAGACGTGTAAAAAACGATATACAATAATATCTTCGTGTTGAACCATTTCTACATAATACCGAATTTAAATAATTTTCTTTAAAGTAAAACACCTGACTACACTATATATTTTTCCTTCCCTGAAAGCTAGGGGGGCCACGCCCCCCCCCCCCCCCCGCCCCCGGGTATGGGCGCCCTTGGTTTCTACTACATATATACGACCAAAATCTTTATACTTTAAAACTAACATGAAAACATCAGTTTGTTCTCTTTTTCACTGTAAAAAAATTTCAGCGGGTGTTTCAGTATTTGCCAGTAATGAGCAATTTTTATATGTTCCTATGTTTTTCAGGTTGGAAATAATACGAAACTCGGACAGGAAATCTAACGCAGAATTCTTTAAAATAACGCAGAGTGTGATAGATATAGTGATAAACAAAATATTCACTTTTCAAATACTAAATTTTCTGGACGTGAATTACATACATAATTTCTGCACCCGCCGCTAGAATTCGCTGCCTAAATCGTAAACGTTGCTTGCCACCGTCAAGATTAGATTTTAGCAGGAAAAATATTCTATAAAAGCGAAAAAGGCTTGAAAAAAATACTATACCCCAGCTTTGGACCTGATTACGACAAGGATTTTTTTTTAATACTGCCCATGTTGTTGAAATTCACTAAACAGTTGATAGTTCAAAGTTTCCGTACACGTTATAAGATATGCTTCTATGGCATAACTAACATATTAACCTGAAACATTTTATAACAATTATTATAACTCTAAGTATATGTTTCTAGGGTGTAATACCTTTTTTTTGTATTTTAAAACATATTTTTACTGTGACTATTTTAGTTTTTTAAATATATTCCAGGGAAGTTTTACTATCATAAAATTTCATGTGTCACACCAGTACGTTTGGTATGTCCCCTAATATTTGCAAAAGTGACATTATACAGGTTTATGTTGCTACACGTGGGTCGGCCATCTTGACGACTTTGGCACCATCGTTACACATTTCCGTTCCTTCGATTTCCATTCCATTAACGAAATTACTCCTACCAAATGCAATACACCGAGAGTTAAAATGTTTACATAATGAAAAATGTAAAATAAAAAATAAAAAATAATAATGAAACATAACAACTGCAGAATCGTGCAAAGGATCTTCAAAGCTAGTCGTAATCAGGCACCTATAAGTAATCTTAAACTGCCATTTTGGATGCTCGGCGCCTAACATGTCAGCGGTCCTCTACCAAAGTATGGATTCCTGAAGCACTAGTCGCCACTTAGTGCCGCAGACATCTAACTGGAACCTGTAGGCGCCCTGGGGCTTAGCGCCGCTGACATTCAGCACCTGTGCATCCCAGGTGAAGGTCGTGTCCTTGGGAGTGCAGTGTTGCCAAGTTTAGCTCGACATGCTGGCAACACAGCACAACTCACACTGTACAGTTTCACACGCCTGTAACTTTACGGGAACATTATTAGACGTGTCTAAAACATTGTGTGTTGTATGGTTAAATAAAAACATATCCCCAGAGGCCTCGAATGGCTGCAGTATCTGGGCCCCTGAGGATACACGTGGCCGCAGTACCTGGTCCTCTGAGGATACACATGGCCGCAGTACCTGGTCCTCTGAGGATACACATGGCCGCAGTACCTGGTCCCCTGAGGATACACCCAGGAAGACGAGCCTTGGCCAAGTCCTTGTACACTTCCTTCCTCGATTACGAATTCGCGAGAAAGCCCGGAGGTCCATATCCCGCTGTGTTGAAATGCAGCTGCGAGCAGTCCAGCGAGGACCACTCGAGAGCCGGGATCACAACCCGTGACCCAGCTCCCGAGCGCGAGAGTCCTTTAACGTCCACTGCTAGTCCCAGTCAGTCCCAGTCAGTCCATGTATAGTCCTGCCCGACACACGAGTGGCCCTCGCAGGCTTCATCACCATAGGGTCTGTTCTCAAAGCCTACTTCACCCCTCATGTTTCATTTTTAGGTTGTTTTTTTGTATTGCCAGACCTTTATATAGAAATATTTGGAAAGTGGGAGTTTGCAAGTGAATATGTATGCATTTCCTAAGCTGTCATTTCGGAAAACTGTAAAACATTCCGTTTATGTAGAATTTTTTACTGAAAGCAGATAGCGTACAGAATACTCATACATGAAAAAATTACAATATTCGTACAGGGTGAAATTATAAAAATAATGACGTGAATGCAATAGCCCGGCATTCCGGGTTGGTACTGCCAGCGAGCGTCACTTTCAGCGACGAGATAGTGGAACTATAGCCCTTATTCTTGTCAGCTTTGCAACCTGGCGTTGAGGCGTCGTTCCTTGCTGTTCGATGACAACTGCATATTGTTAAGAATTGGTGCCAATGCTCTCAACATCAATAGACAAACATTCCGGGAATTTCATTACACGAAGAAATATCCTGAACAGTTTTTTTTTTTTTCTAATACATGAGAATGTCGATGTAGACACATTATTTCATTTTGCAATGGATTGGAGATAAAAATAATGTTTCAGGTGATAGCTACGAACACGGATTGCAGCAGTGTCGAGTCGTGGCGGACGTTGCTGGAGGTCCCACCATGCATGTCGCTCTCTAGAGGACGCAAGTCGCTAGAACGACGATGGGGCTCATCCCAATACGGGCAGACCAACACTTTTATCATTTATGCCTCGACTGTTCATCACCTAACTAACGTCAACATGCCCTTTTAATGCTCGGACTGAATTAGAAATACTGGCAAATAAAGTAATGTGTAACAAAGCGTCTCACCTGGTGAGCTTCGTGACGTAAGCAAGAACGAAGTCTGAGTCATAACACCAAAGAAGGCATTGAGAGAAAAGTTATTTTTGAGAAAGTTGATAAACAGCCTGCAAATTCCTAGCTGTCTCCTTCCTGGATGTTAGGATCATTAAGGTCAACTTGTTTCACCTAAAATGTTGACCACACAATTTTCTTCAAAAGATATAACTATAGTACGTTATAAAACCATATTAATATACGTAAAATTTTTAAAGAATATCTGAGACTGACAAAAAAAAAGTTATTATAGGATGGTACTTTTTTCTCAACATTTCCACTCATGCAGTAATTAAAACTAAAATGAAATCAGTTCAACGCTGACCCTTGTTTTGCAATGGCCACATGGACAGCAGGTGACGTAGCACACTAGGGCGCGACTCTGCGCTGACGGCGAATAAGACAAGCATCAGAACAAGAAACTTGTGACAGTAACGACAAGCCGTGGTCATATAGAAATTTACTGAAAATTTTAAAGCTTTGAGAAATATGAAGAAGTTTAAATACCGTTATAATTTTAAAAAATATATTAAATAATATTTTTATGATTGTGATTTTATATAACTAGAGACTATTTAAGTCAAATCAAGCTATTTAACAATAAAGTCTTTGCATTCATTATAGCTAATGAATTTACTGATCCGTGCCTCAATAGGCAATAGTCGTGGGTATGAGACCACCCTTCACAGAGAAAAAAAAGCGATCATATCATAACTTAAAACAATCTTCAAGGCCGATATTTTTTATGTATTTTCGAGACGTAACTTACGTTGTAATCCCGTAATTTTCTCCGCATCTCCTCGGCCTGTCTCATGAAGTAGCCTCGGGCCAACTTCAGGTGCTTCCACCGGACCCGAAGCCGGCCGTGGACTGGTCGACACCACGTGACCTCTCTGGACTCCAGAGGTCACATGCCGTGGAAGCGGCGGCAACCGCCGGTAAGGTTACACTTGGAGGTCAGCCCGTCTTAGCATTTACAAGCCGCTACCTTATGGGCAAGCCAGCTACTGTCACCGATCCTGAGTTGCTGCTTACAAACTTCTTCACGAACAAATCTCTTCATAGACTACTTATAAAAAAAAAAGGTGCGAGAATTAGCATCTAAGCTGGATAAAATATCCAATTATAACGTAGCAACCATTTCTGGCTAATGTTTTCACACGGTTTTTGCCGACTTCATTGTTTCAGCGCCGTCCGCAAGCGCCCAAATGATAATTAAACACGACGTGAATTTAATAATTAATACATTCATTATCCTCAGGGACTTTGCCCCCAGTATTTAATTCCTCTTCGCATGCGTTTTTTAAAGTTTCAAATAAGAAGCAGTATCAAGTAGATTCTTCCTGACTTTAAAACCATGTTTCGAGTACACTCAGCATGTTATTCCTCCATTCATTACTTTTTGTAGCTCTTGGTATACGGCATGGTAGGAGTAATTTCGGGAAAATGGAATGGAAGTTGACAAACGGAAATGTGTCACAAAGATGGCGGACCCGCAAAACCCGTATATAATCACTTTTGTAAACATTAGGGGATATACCAAACGTACTGGTGTGACAAATGAAATGTATGATAGTGAAACTACCCTGGAATACATAATACTATGTAAAATGGTTTAAACATTCATTAATATCGTTTAAGTATTTTCATTGAAACCATTTCGGTTATATTATGATTGTGGCGGTTGGAAGTATTTGACATCCTCCAGCGCATGCGCAGGTGGAGGTATGCGCCGCTACGGTTACGACCTCGCTGCATCTTGCCACGCGGGAAGCCTGCAACTCACTTAGCTATAACTCTCTCCCGTGCAGTTCTGAAGTGCACAAAAGTTCCCCACGCGCTCGTGCAACGTCAGGAGCAATTTTTTTAAATGTAAAAACGCGGATAAACCTTTTTTAAGGATACCCTCATTGATAGAATTTTCAAAAGAAAATTTATACATTTTCAGTGTAAATGAAGTAGAAAAAATAATTTCGGGATCTTTGGATGCACACGATGCACATGTTAGTTTTCAATAACATAAACATAATATACCTAATGAGTAGTAAAGTAATGTATACCTGTACACAGGTTCCAGGCTGTGGTGTCACCCGCCATCTTTGTTTCTGACGTTCCGGCGGCCATCTTGGATTACCTTGACTTTGACGTTGACCCCGGTGGCCATCTTGATTTGCTATCTTTAAATCGAGTGCCCCACTCACTAATGTTGCACTTTTCGTTACGCACGCCATCTTGAATGTGTATGATGTCATCATTGCACTGTTCTTTAAGCCCACCATCTTTGATTCTAAAACGTTGTAATTTTAGTTATAGCTGCCAACTTGAATTCTAATAACATACCCACCATCTTGGATCTGACATCACAACACTTTATTTTCATTCTGACATAATGTCCGCCAACTTGTATGTCACGGCCGCCATGTTTTCTTTTCTTTTCTACTGGAGGCCGACATTTTGTATTCCTCCATATTTGTTTCTTGTGTTTGTTCCTGGAGAGCGCCAGCATCCCTGTCTCATGCACATAAGGTCGATATTCCATTACCTAACAGTGCTTTAGTGGTGAAAAATTGAAAAAAAAAAAATTAAAATTTGAACATGTGCAGTGCGACCGGACGCTAGAGCGCATGCGCAGAGAACAGACTGGAGTAGGGGAAAAGGACGGAAGGCAGTACAGGCCACCAGGGAGGGGGCAATAAAAAGGAGAGGAGGAAGGAGGGAGGATTCTTGTTTAGCGATGACTTCACACTCATGTATTATTGCTGCCGGCACAAACCTACATTACTGTTGACACTAACACACTGACATAGTCTATATGCAACATGGCTTCTTATATAGTAATATACTGTCTTCACTGATATGTTTGCAATTTTTTCTGAACAGGGGGAGGTAAATCCACCCCCCTTGATTCTGCCACGGTGTAGGTACATATAAAAGAATCAAAAATTTATTTGGTATGAAACAAAACTGTTTCAGTAAGTCAAGAGAAGTTGATTGAAGTGGAAAACAGCAAATCACTGAATATCAAATTTGCAAGCCAAGGTTGCGTGAAAGTAAATGAAATTGCATTCAGAAAGATCCGGGTTCGAGTACTGAGCCATTTATAATTGTTTTCGTTTTCCACGCGTATCCTAAACCGCTTCAGGCAAATTCTGGGATGGTATCTTATAGTATAGGCCATTGCTGATTGATTCCCTAATTTTGCTGACTTGAATTTTATGGAAATGTAACTCGGCATTTAAGTCAATACAAACGGCGAAAGCTGATGAGCTCTAATGGAGCATAAACAGAATGAATGGGTGTGGTAACTAGAGCACCTCAAGAAAACTCAGCGTGGATTACAACTTCCGCCACACATCCCACTTGTTTATTAGATAGATTTCGAAGAAATACTACCTATTGTAACCGTTACCATGGTGCAACTTCTGGAAAAATTTTAAATAGTTGGTCGTTTCATGGTCCATAGACCCCAAAACCATATTCAACTCAAAATTACACACACACACACACACACACACACACACACACACACACACACACACACATATATATATATATATATATATATATATATATATATATATATATATACATTTTTTGGGCCTGATAACTGTAACAATTTTTCACAAAACACTTCCAAACTGATACATAAAATATATTAGTGGAAAATCTCATTCGAGTACGTTAATGGGCAATATCCGACGAAAGGGGTAGAAATGACGAAGTTTTACTGAAAAATATAAAAATTACTGTAATTCCCATAATATGGAAAATATGACATCTGTTTGAACGTAGTATAACCCGTAGGAGTAATACCAAAATCTTATGTATGAAATATTTTTGATATGACCAACCATAACTGCAAGGGGTTGACAAAACAAGGGTTGGAGGACAAAAAAATCATAACTCCCTTCGTAGACACAAAATCGTATTCGTACCAATTATGTATTAATCTTTTAATTTTTATCTAAAACTTTTGTCTGAAACAATTTTTAGTTAGTCAAAACATTGCTTCAATGGTGTCAAGAAAAGGGGATAGTGTTAAAAAAATATATAATTCCTATAGTAGGAACACTATCAAATCCGTTCAAATTGTTAGTAAACCTTATAATTTTTAACTGAGACTTGTCTGAAGAATTTTTGATAAGACGAGTTATTGTTATAGGCGGTTGCAAAAATAAAGCATATAATAAAAATTATATATTCCGTACCATGTAAACTATTCAATCCGTTCTGTTTTATTGTAAAACATAAGATTATTATCTACAACATTCGTCTTAAAAAATCTTTTATAAGACCAAACATTACTGCAAGGGGTGGAATAAACAGAGGTTGAATGACAAAAATTCATAAACTCTTTTTGTAGGCGTACCAAGGCGCACCATCAAATTCGTTCAGTTGTTTGTAAATATTATAATTTTTGTCTGAAACAAGGGGTTGAAAAAATTAAGGGGTTAAAATTTAAAAAAAAAATCCATAACTCCTTTAGCAGGTAAACTATCAAATCAGTTACAATTTACCTACATAAATCTGATAATTTTTATCTAAATCTTTTGTCTGAAACAATTTTTGATAATGCAAACCTTTACTACAAGGGGTTAAAAAAATTCGGTCTTGAAATAAGAAAATAAATAAAACTTCCCTACCATGTACTCTAACGAATTAATGTTTATATTTGTTTAAATGTTTAAATATTGTTAAAAAAATTATCTGAAGTATACTTTAAACAACAAATCATTACTGCAATGGGTGGAAATAACAAGGGTAAAAAGACAAAAAAAAACGTTACTTTTTTAAATATATATACTATCAAAACCATTTAATTTATTGTAAAACTCCTAAACTGTATCTGAATATTTAAGCTCAAACAATTTTTGATGAAACGAACTTTTACCATAAAAACAGGGGTTAAAACTACGTAACAAATTTATATATATACTAGCTGTACCCTGCCACGCTTCGCTGTGGCACATTGTGATTGAATAGTTGAGAAATGAGAAACAAAACAAAGAATACATTTCATTTAAGTTTAATTTTGCAATACTTGTGGATATACAATATTTTTTTTGTTTTTCCACTGTATGCGTAGATATAAAGACTATCTGGTTTTCCGACTCGGGAACACGCAACATACAGTTGTCCATGTGAAAAGCAATCCGCATCTAAATCTAAACCACACAATTCTAAAGATTGACCTTGAACTTTATTGATTGTGATTGCAAATGCCAATCGAATTGGGAATTGTAATCTTTTAAATTGAAATGGTGTATCGGTCGGGATCATAGGTATTCGAGGAATGAGGACATCTTCACCTTGAAAAGCCCCCTTAAAATCGTTGCTTCCACTACGTTATTCATTAATTTCTTAACTGAAAGTCACGTGCCGTTGCAGAGTTTTGGCTGATTAATATTCCGCAAGAGGATAACTGGCACACCTATTTTCAATTTAAGTATATGTGGTGGTATCCCTGGCAGATCAAGTGAGTTTAAAAATTCCGTAGAACATATTAATTAAATTAAAAATTTTAAAAAAATATATAGGGTCTAAGGAGTTCAAAAAATGAATAGCCTAGAACCATCTACATGCAATCCCAAATCTAGTGGTGATAGACCCATACAAAACATAACCTCTGCTTACGATTGATGCAATTGTTGTTATTGGTGATAGAACATATTAATCAAATTAGAAATTTAAAAAAAGGTATAGGGTCTAAGTAGTTCAAAAAATGAATAGCCTAGAACCATCTACATGCAATCCCACATCAAGTGGTGATAGACCCATACAAAACATAACCTCTACTTACGATTTGGATAACGGCGCAGCACAATCGAGACACGATCACATTAAAGTACCTCATTCATATTGTATAATTAGTCCCATACCGGTACGCTTAGTCATTTTTTAAATATTGCACCTCACAATAAAAGCATTCTCATTGTATATAGCCATTTCCCGCTCGCTTTACTTGACGTAGTTTTTTTCCATTGCTAAGAGAAATCCTTTGGCATGGAGAAACGTTTCCATAACAGAAAATGCGTGTTTTTTGTTTTTATTGGTGAGAAAACACATTAATAAAATGGCGCAGTTACTTTTTCGCGGTGGCGGGTATGTTGATGACGTGAAAAGTATATAAAAACATTCCTTGATGCGGGTTGTATATAATGGTAAAATTTCAGCTCGATCGGTGCAGAACTTTTTGAGTTTTTGAAGCGTACACAAACCAACATAACATTTATATATATATTTATATATATATATATATATATATATAATTCATTGGTATTAATTTCGTCATAATTTATCAATAGCCATCTTAATATTACCTTAAACATTTGTACAAATAAAACAATTTTATGAACATTTATTTGTGCAGGGGATAACAATTAGTGTTTGGATGACAAAAATAATTGTGTAACTACCTTATTTATTCCTTATATTAGTAGGCATAATATGAACTTTGTTAAGACATTCAATGCTGGATGCTTTAAGTTACAAAACATTCAAAGTATTTTAATTGCATGGAATATTAATAAAATTTAAACGATCGTTTTTTGAATATTAGGGGTGGAACTCATTAATTATATATAGCCTAGTTAAGTTGGCCAGAGACATTTCTAATAAAAAAATTCATCAAAATCAGTCAAGTAGTTTGCGATTGAGCTGGAACAAAGAGACTGACAAAAAAATTTTAAAAACCATATATTTGAGTTTCCAATAACTTAAATAGCCCTTTCCAATAAAATGAAAAACAGAATGATGATCAAATGGTAGGTTATGTGGTTTTTCTTTTATTAATACTTAAGCTGGTTTTGTATAACAAATCTAACATTTTGTTTGTAGTGGATTCCATAAAATGTTAACACTTTTGATAATTTGCTAATTGTTTTCTTTTCCTTAGCAAGTACTGGTGTGATTCGCTTCCAGAAATTTAGATAGGTACTTGAAAATTGAATATTTTATTTATCAGTATGTTTAATACCATCGGCGTTATTTTAAATAATTTTACTTTAAATTTCGTGTCCGAGTTTCCTATTAAAAGTTTATTTGGAACATGAACAACACGATAACGCATGAATTTGCTCGTTAACGAGGTTAGATGTTTATACATCACTGGCGAGTACTGAAATACTCGCTACAATTTTTTTAATGTTCATATTTATGCAAACTGTACTTCAAGTAGCTACTATAACAAAGCCCTTTAAAGCATATAAGTGCATATCTGACCCGTTTCCCATGAAGTAAAAAAATACTAATGGGTGCACATCCTTACATACAAATACTCATTTGTATTATTAGGAGTGGGAGAACCACCCAAGGAAAAATAAAGTAACCAAACAAACAAAAACGTCGTAGCAGTACTGTAGTAAGGAGGGGGGAGGAGACGGAGGGATACTGTATCTCACGTCAACTCTATTAAGAATAGAAGAAGAGGGGAAGAGATCTACAAGCTACATTTCGCCTATCTCCTACTACACTACAAGAACATGAGCAGGTTATAAGAGTTATTTATGAAGTAGGTGTAGGGGAAAAAAAATGCTAGCACAATTTATCTACGAAATTATATTGGTGTGATATATAAATATCGGTTTAAGATTTGCGGGAGCTCTGTAAACATATTTTCTTCACCTTTAAACCTTGTCATGTACTTATTTAGTTGTGAATAATAATGTCGTAAGCAACGATATTGTAAATTATGTGATGGTCATAAAAGAAAAACATAAAACACAAAACAAATATTGGAAAATAGCCATTAGCCGAAATAACGAACCATTACTATACGAACCTCCAAAGTAATTTAGAGTACAAGTGATTGAAAATTGAAACTGCTTTGCGATTTTTTAGTTCAGAGTTTCGTTACTAACATGTATTTTTTAACGTCAAAAAAAATAAGAAAGGTATATGTTCTCACGGGAATTTTAGGAACAAAATATTCGATGCACAGTAATTGGCATAGTATAGGTACGTACAAGACGCATTTATCTTCAGTAAACAACCATCCAGTTCCAAGGTCACGGCTGGAAGTCCCACAGAGGTGACTGGGCGAGTGTTGCGCGAGTCAGTGCCCCCGCGTTGCCAGAGCGGGGCGGCCGCTCCGACGTGCCTATAGAGAGCCAGTCACAGCCCTGCATCGTGGGCTCATGACGCGGTAGCAATGGCACGGCCCACGAGCACCGCCTGAACATGTGTCGAGGTGTGGAGGTTGTGATGCTGGGAGACTCGTCGCCCCACGGGAGGAATGCCGCCTCCATTACGCCGGAATGCGGCAGTCCGGCCGCTGCAGCTCGTGTGAACGGGGGCTGGAGCCAGAGTCATCGTCACTCGACGTCACTCTGCGTCATCACCGTCACCCACGTACAGAGCTCAGGGCATCCCGTTTGCAGTGTGCCATTGCAAAGAGGTTATAGGGTAATGTGCTCAACAATTAAAGCCGTACCTTTTGTTGTTATTGTTCTTCAACATTATATTTCTCTTCATTTTATATGCATATTGTGTTACTAAATTCTTACTAAAGAGTCTTTAATACGTTTTATCATACATGAAGTTCCATTATTGTGAATTTGTGCATCAAGAAATTCTGTTTACGTACGGGAGACAGTTGGTTTAATATCAAAATTCTAACTTTTATGAAACTTTTAAATTATTATTACGAACATGTAAAAGTAATATTACTTGCTCATAAATTTAGGGTTTTTGCAATTAAGTGCAAAATAGAGTAAGAAATATTTTACGAGTGGCCATATTTCCTGTATGTTGATATCTGAGGTCTTCTTACTACAAGATTTGTAATTTCCTTTTTTCAAATCTGGTCGGCCATTATTTAGGATTTATAATTTTGGTGAGCTTAGAACCCACCGACATCAATGTCGTATTAAAATATTCTTCGTACCGCAGTTGATAATTCCAGTCGCATATTCCTCCGTAAATCATGTTTTGTATTTATTTTGGCCACATGCTTTATATTTTGTTTGTTTTTGTCAGGTGCGGTCCACGGCCCGGGCCACTGAGTGTCCACTGACTTCTGGAGAGGATGTCCCTCCTACCTGCTGCCACGGGAGACAGCGACGTCAACGACAGGAAGGCAAACAACATAAAGCATGCAGAATGAGCAGTGTGACTTCATTTCCACAGTCACTTTTCACTACGTTTCCACCTTTAGGACATTTCTATTCCGGCGTTCAAGAAAATAAACTTTCGTTCAAATAAATATATATATACAACTAAAATAATGATACATTTTAACAAGTGTAACTGTCTTTTTGTAACTAAAATAAGGGGCCCCTACTTACAATAATGTTGTGTTATCGTAACATGAAACAAGTAATATTTATACTCTATATTTTTGTTTAACACGCTTTGTTTTGTTTGTTTGGTTAATTAATTTTAAATAAGTATATGCTCATGACTCGTCTGAAATCAGTGTGGATAAATATATTTTATTTAATTAAAGTTTTATCGTTACTATTTTGATGGCATCCCTTTTGCATTTTATTGTTGTCATCTTATGTATTATGGCATTAAGTCGGCAGATGTTGTCTTACTGTTTTACCTGCGCTGAAGGATGAGGTATCGATACCTTCCCTGGAAAGTCTCTCTCTGCGATGGTAACCTAACCTGGTCAGAGAGAGGTGGCAGAGCAGACGAATTCAGTGTCCACACTTACTCATGATGCCCGTTACGAACAAGCAGGGTTTATGCAAAAGGTGAGGGATATACCCGGCGCCAGACTTCAGGCTGAGGAGCCGACCGCCAACTTGGACTGTGACGTCACGGCAGCCATATTGGATGACCTTGACCTTCAACATTTGCAAAAATTTGCCCAAAATCCGACAAAATTTCCAGTTTTTTGAGAGAAAAAAATTCTGCCAAAAATTACAAAAAATAAAAAAATCCCGATTTCGCGGGAAAAATTCCCGTTTTAGTCCTCAAAAATGCCATCGGCTTCGAAATTCCTAAAAACAGATAATAATCCATATCTGCAGCCTCTGAAAAACAGTTTCCAGGAATTAGGATGCCATGACTGCCATCTTGAATAATGACGACACCGTTGCAAATTTCCGTTACGGCCACCATCTTGAAAATCTTCATTTATTATCCAATTTTAATGAATGTGTGAAATTTCGTTAGATGTGCGTTGTTAAATCTGTAGTAGCTCTGGATATTTACTAGTCTAATAACCTATTTGTCTTGATAAATCATTTTCAGGGATACTTGGTCCTCTTAAGCGTAAAACATTTTATGTTAGTCTAATTTATTGTAATTGATTTTATGATACATTGGGTCTCTGTCTAGTATGAACCAATTGGAGCTAAGAATTAGTCATTTCACGCCGATGCAAAACTAAATGTTTATAGGACTGCTAATTTTTCCAAGTGTTCCTGTGGTAGAATAGAAATTATGTAATAAAATGTATTTTGTAAAGAACTTGTGGTGTTTTATTTCTCAAAACTGTCACTTTTGCGATATTTTTAATTAAATTTATTTTTAGCTTCGCCCAGGGAGCGAACCAAGGACAGGAATTATTGAGAGTTTTTTTGATGAATTTTGGAATTTTTCGCGAATTTCTAGTTTAATTATTATGAAATTTCGAGATGGCGGACATATCGGCTTATAGAAGGTTGGTTGGATGGGAACCTAATCGTCTTTTAGGTTTTGAACATGATTAATTGAAATGGTTATTTTTTACATAAAATTAATTAATTTTACATCGTCCAGGGATCGAACCAAGGACGGGAACTGATCGCATCTATCATATTGATTGCAATTTTTTTGGTGAATTTTGAAATTTGTCCTGCATTTCTAGCTAAATAATTGTGAATTACCAAGATAGCATCAAAATTTCAAGATGGCTTGTGCTACAGTAATAATATGATTACTGCACTCTAGCAGGTAAGAACTAAACTAACATGGCGTCAGTGCACTCTAGCAGACGAAAACAAGATGGCGGACGTGACGTCACACTAGCTGGATATATATATTTACCTTGACATTAGTGTTGGGAGGTCAGTCTGCCGGCGGCTTCCATGGAAGAAGGATGTATCGACTTTTTTTTTGCTCTTACCGGGTTCAAACAGATAACTTCGAGGTGTTAGTGCGTTTTGTAAATAGTATTTTTATTAAATTTGATTAACTAATTTTTTTTATCATTTTTAAAATTTCCCCCGATTTTCTAGAATAAAAACTACGTTTTTTTCAAGATGGCGGCCATACCAATATGTCAACCGGTGTTTTAATGAGTAAATTTTTTTATGAATTTTAGATTTTATTTCACTAAAATCGGATAATAAATAAATATTTTCAAGATGGCGGTCGTTACGGAAATTGCAACGGTGACTTCGTAATCATAGATGACGTCAGAGGCTTATCTGAGGCTGTAGACATGGATTCTTAAGCCTCAATAAGGAATGTGTGTACTTTCTAAGGCAAAAGTCTTTTGAGGTTTTTCTATTTCTAATTTTTGAATCTTTGAGGAATAAAACATGAATTTTTCTCTCGAAAAAGAGAAATTTTTAGGAATTTTGGGGTCATTTTGAGTTATTTTTAGTCATCTTGAGTCCAAAATGGCCGTTCTGACGTCATAATCTAAGATGTGGCTCGACACCACCACCACGACCCTGGGCCCTGTCCCAGGACATACATTTACATACTACTGTATATAATCACTGTAATTGTCTTATTTTGTGTTTCCGTGGTGATCACCGTAAACCAATTTTCTGTTATACTCATATGCGGGTTAAGGACTTTTAAGAGAAGGTTGATCATTCATAATTACGTTAATGTTTTGGTCTGCCATCTTGTATCTCACAAAATTAAAAATATAGTTGTTGACAGTTGTTGCAGTAGCAATAATATTTGTTATATGTGTTCGCAGTGCAAGCTTACCCAGAATCCTGGGAGATTCATTTCTCAAACTGAACTTTCGAAGCCCTAGCCATTGATTGTTTTATTTTTATGTTGTATTTATCCCTAATAAACGGTTCTTGCGTACCCCTGCCTCTAATTTCTTCAGCCGTTGCCTAACTATTAATAGCTGTCCGCAACAGTATTTTAGCTGATATCAAATTCTAACAGTGACTGCCCGCATGTACTTATTGCATGTCTTTAGTCGATGATAGTTCGCCGGCGCTTATATTGTATTTACAAGGTACAGCATACGTTAAGACATTTACAACAACACAAACAGGTTCAATCCGCCGAAAATTTACTGTATGTAATTGTTACAAAATATATGAATACACTACCACATCGTATATTTTGTACCATCGTAGCTCTCTTAATGTTGAATCCATAATCCACAATTGGTGAATTATTTGGTGAAGTATAGCGAAGTGTGGCAAAGTAGTGGTTGTTCAGTAAGTCTTACTAATACAAGAGATAAATTCATAAATTTAAAACAATTGCTACTTGATGAAGTAGCGATAGACCAAGCACTACGTATGCGTCCATATTCGTATTGCGAATAAGACTGGGGCATGCAGCCAAGATGGCGTGAATAAGCGGTAACCTTTATGTGGAGAAGCAAATTTAATAAATGTATGACGTTTTAAGCCAATTTACACTCACTGTACGTATTTTATAGAAATAAATATATGTATTCTTTATGTTCTCAAAAAGTGTATTAAGTACTATTCAAATTAATTTAGAGAAAATATTCCAAATGTTAACAATAGTGTAGTCGGAATCGTGTTGAGCACGCATGGATTCTAATTTCAGACAATAATTTAATTTTTGTGGGGTTTTAATTTACCTGTTATAAAACGTTATGTTTAAACTTTTAAATTCATTTTAAGATTAAAAAATTAATAATCCATGATAAATAATAGCAACATTTAAATATAAAAATAAGAATATAACAGTTTTTAAATATATTTATAGTTAAAAGTTGACGAATTAATTTATACTATTATTAATTTAATCGAGAAAGTGTGCTTACGTTTTACGAAAAATCTTTTTACAAATGGTTAATGTTAAAATCCATTATATTAGACTCACAAAATATAAAATGTATTTTAATACTTGTGAAGAAAAACTTCTAAAACTATTAATCGGTTTAGTCATTAAATTGTACATATTTTAATTTTTTAATAGGCATGGCTTAACGAAGTCACTTAAACCATTTACGTTGATTATTTCTCTTTATTTTATTAATGATGTGATTAAGTTAATAACGAAGTATATTCTGCATTATTTAAAAACATAGTGAAGTACTTCATCATGTATATTCTCAAAATAATCCAAAGTATTCTAAAAACTATTGTCAATATAAGCAATAAATGTAATATTCGCTTCAAAAACCCAATACAATATAGCATATTTGTATTTATGTGCAACTTTTTTTTCCAATTATCCGCTTCTGTCCAAAAAAAAACTCACTTTTAAAATAAAACAAAAATGTATTTACAAACCTATTTAGATCCTACACAGCATCTGCAACATAGCAAGATCAGTGTTGTCGACCAAAGCTCATTCTTGATGATGATCATCTTAAATCGACTGAATCCTTGATAATTACGTAGTAAATATTTTGCGACTGTGAATTTATAATAAATAACACTTGGGCAAGCATTACCTTATATTCATTCCTGTTACTATTGCTTAAAAATATTTTTTTAAGTACGATAACAAGGAATTCTTGTTTAAAAATTGCGTATATGATGACTACGTAGCGCTGTATACATCATATAAATTGTTGTGGAAGGAATTGTTGAATTAGCTTGTATAATATGCTATCATGCACAGGATAACAAAAAAAAACCCTTTTAAAAACGAACTACTCTCTGGTGAGATTTTGTCAAACTAATGAGCGTATTACGCGAAAACATGTGCGGTAAGTTCACAAAAATGTATTGTACGTATTTTGTAAAACAGATCTGATTCCGTCCCCAAAATCAACACCCACGACTGTTGCTGCCGAAGCAATGCACAGCTCGCTGTTGGCCGTGGTAGCGCGACAATGCGCGGGGCGGGGTGGGGGGGGGGGGGTGGACTCCGAGTAGCGCGGTCCCTGGCCTTCGCGCGCGTGTGCCGACCTCGTGTGGTGCCGCTGTTTGGAGAGGAGTCTCGCAATCTCGGGGTCCTGAGTTCGACACCCAAGACATGTGCTTCAAGTCCAGCCGAGTTCGTCTAGCCTCTATGTACATAAAGCGGGAGACAGGGAGCAGAAATCCCCAATTGTTGCCCAAAATAAAGCTGCTCCTGTCCACAGAAGAGAGGCGCACCCTCCTCGCACAAGCTGACACTTGTAACTTCCCTAAGCGACCAGCTGAGACCAGCTCGTCTCTGCTCGCACGCGAATTCTGGCAGTGATCGCCTGTCACTGAGCAACCACTGACGGACCTGGGCCAAGGTCGCTGGCGAGGCGACTCGACCAAGAGGCTGCAAGATCCTGGGCGTCATCTTTGACCTCCAACCTGGTCGCTGAGGTACGGCCGACATCCGTGCATGTTCTAGCCGGTCGAAAACATTCTTACGTTATATTATATTTAAATCATATTTCTTTCGAATGTGTTGTTTTACAGACCAGTGTGGTGCAGGAACGAATACAGTGTTGTATGTCTGTATGCAGACAGTGATCAGGCCCGAGGTCCACGAGCCGGACCCTCCCTTCCAGGATTCAAAACAATAATGAAACAAACGAAGACAGTTCCGAGAAAATAAAAAAAAACTATGTTTGAGATTGGTTGTGGATAACTGCGGTAGAGTGTAAGAGCACTTTAAAACTCGGAGACACATGACTGGAGCTGAAGAGGGCCTTGTGTGTTCCTGCTCGTAGCTGCCAGGTCGCCCCGCTCTCTCGACCATCAGGAGCCGGGTTGCGACGGCTTGGGCCCCGCTTGTGACACTCCTTGGCAGGACCGCAGCCAGGATCTGGTACTTATAATTATTTCATTAGAGAGTTTTCTTCATGATTGAATATTTAGAGAACAATGATAATTACATTAAAATCCGAGGAACGTGTAGACTTTTGGATTTCCGACGTTTACTCACAGAAATTGAAGTAATGATTTTGCTTGAGGATAATAAACTGAAAAATTTTATGCATAGGTTTTTACTTAATGGGTTTTGTAATTTTTTTCACAAGTCAATTGTTTGATTAATTTGCTAACACAAGTTATATGTGCATGTTTAGTTATGTTATTAAATTACACGAAAAACACATGTCGAGTTTTTATGAAACCCATACTTATAATAACAAATACAAACCAACTACTTGAAAACACAATACGTGCCGCTTCTATGTATAAGGCATGTCGGACTGTAGTGGAGAGGAAGTCATAACTGAAGCACACTAAAGATTAGAATGATCCCTTTGTAAACTTACGCAGCTAAGTTGTTATCTTCTCTTTCTGTCTTCCCTTGTTTTATATTGTTTTGAATCCTGGAAGGGAGGGTTCGGTGGGTGATTTCGTGCACGAACGATAGTCGTGGAGATCGCACAAGCGTGAATACTATTTTGTCGCGAATAAAATTGACGATACAAAACGGGCAGTGCTTTTTACAATGTGCGGTGCGGAATTGCATAATATGGTTTCCACAATCCATGGATGCTGTGTTGCTAGGGGGATGTGCTTACGAGGCTAGGCGACCATCTTGAGCCGAAGCCCAGTGAAATTGTGGAATGTTTGAAGTTTCTCCGCAGAGATCAACAAGAAGGAGAGACGATCGCCGTGCATGTGGCAGAGCTGGGGCGGTTGAGCACACACTGCAATCTCCCCACTTGGAGAGCATGTTGCGGGATGGGTTCGTGTGTGGAGCGAGGGACAGAGTGGTTTAACATGTTCTACTAGCTAAAGACAAGTTCATGTTTAAAGATGCGGTGGAAATTGCAATGGCGGCAGAGGCGACTGGGGAAAACATGGCAGACTTAAGAAGTGCTACGACTGAGCATCGGGGTGAAGAGATAAATATAATTTACACAGGACGAAGCCATGACTAAGGAATTACCCACAGGAACTAGAAGGTAAATTGAGAATTTAGCCACCAAAACGGGCACAGAGGCTGTTATTACACAGCATTGTTGGTGATGAAACGGAAACCACTTGGCAGATAAGTGCTAACATAGTAGGACAGATTGCCGATTTTGTAAGAACCGGGGGCATATTGATCATGCGTGCATCACGAAAAATAAATGCCAACCTGCTACGAACGCAACAGGGAAAGATCAGCCCCACAGAAAATTCCGTGAAGTGCAGCATTTGCAAACTGACACACCAGCAGACATTGTTGCATATACTTTATACAATATGCAATAAACAAATCGGCAGAAGTCTTTGTACATGAAAGTATACCTTGATGGAAGCCCCCTTATCATGATGAATCGATACTGGAGCAGGTCACTTCATTATAAGTTGGCAGACATTAAAATTTCTGTGGCCTCATCAGCCCCTCTTAAAATAGGTAACGATTGTGTTATTTTCTTGGTCTCAGGAACACTCGGAAGCATTAGGCGTGAAGGAGGTAGAAGTGAAAACAAAAGATGGGAGGATGGTATCACTTGGGCAAGGAAATGAGCCTAGCTTGATGGGTCGCAGGGGTGCCGGGAACTGTAGTCTTGTTTGGATGACATTTTAATAACAGGTAGTGATGCACAGGAACATTTTTACTTTTGATTATTTATATTTTCAAGGTTTCCTACGGGTTTTATCTTTTTATGCAAGAAGTATTCGTCTGAAATTTGCAAAACAAGTAATAAAATTATTTTCTTCCTTTCAACAACAAAAAAAAAAATATATATATATATATACATTCTGCTTTTAAAAAAGCATGCATACGGCTTCTTACACTTATTAAAACCATATTGCAAACAGTTACAGCTTCGACAGGTCTGTCAATATCTACAGGAAAGTTTTTTGTCTTATCAAAAACTACAATAGTTTTTTTTCTATAGTTAAAATTTAAAATTTATAACAGTCTTTTATAAATGATATGGTGAAATTGACACCAACAGGATTAGATGGTGGTTAATTATTTGGATGAATAGTTGGTGGTTTGGTTAGGAAAGGAACGTCTAGGCCCCGCGTGGGGTTCCCTGGGAAGAGGGGGAGGGGAAGGGGACCACTGGCTCCCCCACGCCGGCGCCGTGGCTCGCCTGTCCTTGTTTGGCCAGCAGGCCTGTGACGTCAGAGCAGAGCCGCGGCCTACACGGCGGCTGCAGGCCAGCGCTGGCTCGCGGTGTATGTACACCAGGCGGTGCTGTTCGTGTTAGTCTTGTGCGAGTGTGGACAGAGCCTCTCCGCCAACAGCAGTCTCCTGGATCAACTGCTTGCTTGTCATGTTCCACTGTGTTAAAATTACTAAATGCGTTACTGAGACGTCCAAGATTTGGTGGAATTTCGTCATTTCATTGATGATGCTTTCTTCGGTTCCATGGCTACGGGCTTTTGCATTGTTGACGCCCACTGCGTATCCATGGCAACGGCTTTTGCAGCGACAGTGGCGCACCCACGAGCAGTGATAATGTGTTCTGCCTGTAGACTGCCGTAGAGAAGCGTGGGTACTTCTGCTAGTATATAATTATATCTCTACATATCACATTTTTATGGACACGATAACTGCCACAATTTTGTACAAATCACTTTAAAACCGATACATATAATACAGTATTGAAAAAATCTGGGTCGAGTTCGTTAAAAGGCAAAATCGACTAAAGAAATAGAAATGGGAAATTTAAAAAAAATAAAAACAGAAAAATTACTATAACTTCCATAATATGATGAATAACGCATTTGTTTGAACGTATTTTGACACGTAGGAGTAGTGCCAAATCTTTTGTCTACATAATTTTTTAATACGACCAGCCATAACTAACTGTAAGGGGTTAAAAAAGCAATTGGAGGACAAAAAATGCATAACTTCCTTAGTAGGCACGCCATAAAATACGTTCGAAATGTTTGTAAAACTAATAATTTTTATCTAAAACTTTTGCCTAAACAATTTTTGATAAGACAAACGATTCTAGAATAGGGTTGATAAAACGAGGATTTGGAATAAAAATAATAATACCTATGTGCCATATAGACAATCGAATCCGTTCTTATTTATTTTAAACTTTCTAAATATTGCCTAAACCGTTTGTGTTAAGTAAATTTTAATGCAACCAATTATTTCTCCAAGGGGTGAAAATAACCTTTTAGTTTGTATATTATTAAATCCATCAAATTTTTTTATGAATATTCAAAACATTATCTAAACCTTTGGCTAAAATATTTTTGAAGAAAAGAACTGTTACCGTAAAAACAGGGGCTGAAAGTAAAAAGAATTGAAATCTTCTATACTATTAATTCGTTCGAATTTATTTTAAACCATTATAACATTATCTTAAATCCTTGGTGCAAAGCAAATTTTTGTATGCATTGAGTTAAACACATTCGAAATATACTCGCGGCATGGAATATATTAAAAAATGTTATCGATCATTTTGAAATATTGGATAAAATATAGGATATATTTTTCATTAAGTTCTTTAAATGTTTCAGAATTTTATAGAAGTTTCATTAAATTTTCTGGAATAAATAGGTACTTCGAAATCTACCTACGGCGGCCATATTGCAAACGCAGAGTCTGAGCTGACGGTGAAATATGTCGCGAATTTGCCGCAGCGGTCAGGACGAGTTATTAAGTGTTTGCAACTTTTGTTAAATGAAAACCACGCCAGCATGGATTACAACCTAATTGCAGCCTACTTGATGGACTTGTAACTGCAGACTTTCCTGTCGGCCTTTCCCCGTCTACCAGAAATCAACTTTCGGTGATCACTCTGCTACAATTCATAACAATTCAACATACGGTTGGGGTTTCGTGCAATTGCCATTCATCTTCCAACTTAAATTTCCTTTACTTATTCATGCTTTCTTTATTCATCTAGCTGAAAAGAACTCATTTTCTTGCTAGTATAAATTTTTCTAACTTTCCATGAATATATTATTTTTTTTAAACAACAAAGTAAATGTAGATATTTGTCAGATTTGATGCATTATCATGGTTGCAAGGACAGTTTCAAAGTTGCTAAAAGTGCCTCTGCGCGTGTGAATGTCTGCTGATTGGCTCACTTGGCTGTTCAGTAATTAAAACTGCATTTTTTTTAGAGAACTATAGGTGTATCAGAGTAGCAAGGCCATAGTTTCTTCTATAAAGACATACCACACAGTTCTGTTGATACAATATTATGTTTATCAGTATCTACATAGCATCAACAGCCATCAGAAACTGAATGAGTTAACAGTCCGTGTAACTTGTGTGTATTTGGTTCCTACAACCATAGTTTATACTCAATATTTCCAACCCACTTCGGGGAGGGATGTGAGCTGCTACAAGACATCCATTCCGTCTTCACGACGTCAAGAAGCCCTCAGGAGCGTCTTGCTAGGTAGATCTGTCTGCTCCGTGGCTAAGAAAAACACAGAAAAGTTCTAGGATTCACTTTGATTTTCTTTTCACTATGAACAAGTAAGTCCTCATTGAGAAGTAGAATGTGTTTGTATCTTGTGTTCACTCGCACGGGTAAGTAAGGTAGGCATGGGCAGTTTTGACACGAAAAAAATTTTGACGTAGATTTTAATACCAAAATATTTGTTTTTTTAGCAAAAAAAAAACTACGTAAGCGTACTAGGTAGCAAAATGTATTTTTCTCGGGTGATAATTTACTACCATAAAAGTTTTCATAAAATCGTAATTTTAAAGGCAGATATTCATATCTCGGTTTATTTTGTAAATCGACTCAATTCAATCGCAAGGGATTTTGGGTAAGGAGAAGAGGCAACCCCCTCCCTTCCCGGGCGATATACGTAGCAACTTCCACTTGGCAGGAGAACCTTCAAGCGCCGATGCCTGTTTTAATTGCCTAACAGCATTAGCAAGCCAAGATATTGGTCACTTCTTCAAAATACTTATTGCAGATTGGTGATTCATAACAGATTCATAACTTCCAGTAGCAACAAATCATAGTGCTGAGAGCCATACACTAGGTATGTTATGTTTGATAGGGTCAGCAGACGTGAAAAGCCGCCTCCTCCTCTCCAACAATGAAGAAATATCCACTTCCTCGGCCGTGACCCGAGCCGCTGCTCAGAGCCAAAGAAGCGGCGCTGCCGCCGACAGCTCGTGAAAAAGAGGCGAGGATCTGTTTCTTTCTGGTTCCTCCAGTCGCGCGGAACGGAGCCGCGGCCTCGCTCGCTTCTTGACTTCCCTGTCTTAACAGTCTTCAGAGCCCGGCCTCAGTGCACCAGCTCGCCTCGCTCAGTACAGTCCGCACCACCACGACAAACACCCTGAGCTGAGGCGGGAGCGCGTGGCGGTGCGCGGCTCAAAGGCTGCGCATCGCAACCACAAGCTGCTGGTTTGCAGAACGCAGCTATTTTGAACCTGCTCCGTCGCGAATTTAAAAATCATCATTTGACCCGTTTATATTGATAATGAGGTTGTTCAAACAAACACAAAGGCGCGAATAGAGAGCGTGTTAGCAAGGACCGTCTGGCTCTAGTCCGGCGCGGAGATCTGACGTCGACCAGTGGTAAGCCCCGAAAGAGACGAGAAAGAACGCTCGAGTCCACGGGAGACGAGTCATTCGCGCTGCGTCGCTCCACGGCGTCGCGGTATGCAGCAGCCTTTTGCAGTTCTAGCGAGCACACAGATGGGACTTCCGAGATTACCGCATCACTTTGGAACCGACTCAAGTCATAGGTGGTTGGGAATTTGGGAATCTCGTCGCAAACACTTACCACATCGGCGTGATACCTAAACGATCACGACTTCACATATGCCATCACATATGTATCCTCTTGCGTTTAAAGTAGGAGCTCCATTGTATATTCTTTGGCTGACTTTTGCAATGGGGAAGCTTGACTTAAAACACGGCAACGGCGTATGTCCCAAATTATGTTTTAAATTAAAAACATTGTAGGCCTATGCGATTTATACGTAAGCACACAAACATATACGTACGTATTTTTTGTGAGCTGAATGGTTTGTTCCTGTAAATTCAGAGACAAAGGTCTTAGGTCCAAGAATAATTTCACACAACATCTTCTGAAGATGGTTTTGATGCTTCATGTTTAAAGACTTTTATTTTATAACCATAAAACCAACATTTCAAACTATGTGAGTGTAAGTTTCATTAGGTTCACACACAAACATTATGTTATGAAAACAGAAACACAAACGAAACACGGACTTACATTTTGACATTTTATGACCTAAACCATAGTTGACTAAAGGATGAGGTGTGGCCTTTGTTACTTTAAAATTCGATTGTTTTTAGGCAACATCCGTTCGCCCCGACTATCCAGGATCACTGGTTGATGGACAGAGAACCGGACGAAGAAAGGTGGCGCGGTGGTATCGTAGCTGACCAGCCATTGGCCCGTCGCACCAACTCGCGGTTAGGAATTTTATATTTAACTCATAGCCCCTGAAGCGTAGATGCTGGACCAAGGGTTTTGCAATGGCAGATTTGATCATTTCGCTAGCTGCCGACAGCCTTCACTGGCGACAGGCGACCTCCCACCCTGTCCCTTCTGGAGCGAGACCCGATGCGCCAGCTCGCGATTAATCAACGTCATTTACTACATACAATAATTGTTTTCTCATATGCGCTTAACACAGTCTTCCTTTCCTTAGTTTTAAGCACGCGTACTGACTGGCAGCTATTGGGCGAAAGTACTGTCGTGCACCGCCAGGGGCGCATGCACCACTGGTACCACCCAGACGCGCACCAGCACCAGTGAGCACCACAAGGCCCGAGCTCCCGACCCCAGCTTGGTTGAAACTTTCTGCCCAGAAAAACTCTTCGTCCTGGACAGTCCTTCTTGTCCTGTGATATAGTCAGTGTATTTGTTTTGTGTGGAAAAATGATATAAAATTTGGTCTCGTTTTTCTCTCTTTTTTTTTGTGGGGGAAAGCAACATAGTTAGGACTCTCTCTTTTCGCCTCTTGTCTCTCTATGTTTTGGGACTGATTCTCTCCATATGCATGAACATCAGCTCCATGAAGTCTTGGAAATCAGCTCCGTGAAGATTTCGACCTTCACATTCACCAGCCACCATCGACGACATCCAAGAACCTATTCTGGTACCAGTAACTACCTCAGCAACTCTGGCTCTAGCATGTACCCTCGTCCGCTTGCTTTATTACTTCGGCTTCTAGACCCATGGAGACAACTAGCAGGTGAAGAAGTGACTTGAGACTGACCATCCCAAGACTGTTCATCACCAGCAAGAAGACACCTCCTGCAGTGGGGAGAAGGATGTGACCGTTTGTTTGCTCACGAGACGTTTCATGTTTAAATTCTACATGGTAAAACATTAAGGACATTGAGAGAAAACACATGACCTTAACTGTTGTTACCGTGTGGACATAACATCATGTGACATCACAAGTCATAGACAGGCTACTGCTGGGTGCAGGCAAACTCCAACCAAAATTCAAAGGTTCCTTCCAAAACCGCTTCAACCTCAGGGGTACCAACTGAGATCTTAGTAAGAAGAAGAATACCACCGGATGACTCGCCTGTGTATCGATTGTTTGGACTACAATATTAAGTAAATTAAATTATTAAAAAATAAACTTATAACGGCGACATACATATTGATTAGAAGAACCTTCTAGAACATTCTATTACAGTCTCCGATTTTCTGTTTCTTCCCAGACAAGTGAGAGGCATTAGTGGAAAAGAGGGAGGGGGGGGGGGGAATTAGGGTATATGAGCTGGAGATTTGGGCAGTTAGTCATGGAGCTGCGGGACCATCACTATACTCGCCATGGATCGTTGACATCGCTTATATGCACACACAGAGAGAGATAGAATAGCCCGAGACGATGCAGGTTATTGGAGAACTATGTATTGATTTGGTATGTTCAGTAATGGCCAGCAGAATATTTTCTAAGTGTAGTTGGCAATGTTTGATGTATTCTTGCTGAATTATGTAGCAATTTTTTTTTAAGTTGTTTGTGTGGTGCACCTTGTTGAGTTAAGAGTTTTGAATCGCGGTGCTCGTGATTGCCAGATTCAATGCCTTGAACTGTTGGCGGCCATAGTTCTTTCAGATAGTTTTCCATAGCTCTCCAAGACATGACATTACCATAATTAAACCATGTACGTTATGTTTGTTTTCAGTATATTTGTTTCGAATAATCGCCAATCCTCAGGAATTTTACGTAATAAAGTAAATATTCTAGTATTATAATATGAGATAAAGTAATTTTTGGGATATATTTTCTTCTACCTGAATCAAGAAGATATATATCTATTTTTGTTATTCATTTATATTAAGAGATTTATATGACTGTGGTTATGGAATGCATTTCTTCTGTTGGAGAATTTTGTCCAGAGATCATATGATTAATCAGAATACAAGTATCAATGTATTTAATTTACTTGTCTTCTTGATGTTCTTTAACATTTGGGTTATCTTTCCTTTTTGATTTTTATAATCTGCAGGTTAGGCCCCATCTGTGCAAGCAAGTTTACCTTGTGCATCTCAGCCTTGGTAAATAGAGTGGTGCTATGGTTTTTTTTTTTTTTTTTTTTTTTAAACCGCATAGATAATTCTCTCCGCATTGGTTTACTTTTTTGTTTGTTTGAACGCGCTAATCTCAGGAACCACTGGTCCGATTTGAAAAATTCTTTCAGTGTTGGATAGTACATTTATCGAGGAAGCCTATAGGCTATATTATACTATCAATAACATTAGGGATCCTTACTAAAAGTCCAATTTAGAATCAAATGCGTTGGAGGGGGTTAGATACAACATGCAGTACACGTACGAAGTGTGTGTTGACAGGCTCATAGAAGTGTATTTCCTTTTGCCTATTAACATTGCTGCCACGCACAAGATGCCTTATTCTTAATTTTCTCATACAACTAAAAAACACCCATGTGATATTAACAACGAAGCAATCAGTACCCTCATAAGAGTTCAATTTGTATTTAAATAATTTTATCACTTTAAATCGCAAACCTGAACTATTGCTTTTTTCTCTCTCTGTGTTTAATTTGTTTTTTATTTCCCTTTTTTTTCAAGTATATATATTTTACAGACTTGAAACTTCACAGTAATGTTCCTTATGTTATGCAGGATGACATTTTCCGAAAATTAGATCCCATGGGTGGTTAAAACCAGGCAACAGTGGGTACTTTGTCTGCATGAGAACAGGATTTTGCATTGTTTATGCCTTCTGCTTCTCCATGGCAACGGGCATCGCGCGGCAGTGGCGTACCCACAAGGAGGGGCATGTATAATGAGCGGCGCAAGAGTGATCTGCCTGTAGACTGCCGTAGCGAAGTACGGGTACATCAGTTGTACGTTGCGTGCACGAGTCGGGAAACCATCGGTGCTATTCATTTTCTCTCCGGTACATTATACAGCATTGTAATAAATTTTCACTGAATTTTTTTAAATTTATCATTACTGTAAATGGGAGATGTGGCTTAATTTTTTTCCATTAGTATAGCCGAAGAAGCCGGGTCGGGCAGCTAGTACTACAATATGACCTTTAACAACAAATGACATTAGTTATAAATTTTAAATTTAAAAAAATCCAAATCTTAAAATTCAAATTTCGGATAACCTGGAACTTGGGGAACACGTATGATATTTTAATTATGTTTTATTTATGTAAGCAAAGTGGTCCTTGTCTGACCTAGCTGAAAAAAAAAACAGTTTAGCAGAACAAAAAACATTAAACTAAAATAAAACTTAAACATAGTAGAAAAAACTCTTCAAAATTTGATTTCATGCCAATTAATTTATTCATTTCGTAAGTAAAGATATCGCACAGCGGCAAATTTCATTTTTTTAAAACTGGGATATTATAGGTTTATAGTTTATACTCTAATTGCTTTGCTATTTTTTTCTTTTTATGAAAAAATTCAACTGCAATCGCAACAAACATACAAAGTTTTTTTCTTATTCTACAATGAGACGATACATCCAACAGAAACAGCAACCACAAGACCGATCTGTGCAGAGGGCTCAATTCAATCCAAACTGTCAGTTCGGGCTTGAGCAGTCCGTACTGGGAGCTGGACTAATCGTGTCGTTCACGCCTGCCGTGTTGAAGCTTGTTATCTTAGTCGCTGAAGCGCATGCGCCAACACGAGAAGTGTTGTGGTTGGCGGCCGCGACTCTCAATTACCGCCCACCAGTCCGTCGTTACGGAGTTGCTTCTGGAAACAGGCTCTGCTCAGCGAGTGGTACTGGCTGAGTGCTGGCTGAGTGCTGGTAGAGCACTGGCAGAGCGCTGGCTGAGTGCTGGCTGGGAACTCGGATTTGGTCGGAATTCTTGGACGAATAGTCGCAAATTCAAACGTTTTTATTGAAAATTGCTTCAAACTTTGTGTTACGCAATGATTCGAACTTGTAAAGTTAAATCGTATCGTGACACATTGTCATTCCTCACTTAGCGAGCAGGGTGAACCATGATTCGATACACACTATTACTCGCATGGAATGAGTCTACAGCATACACTCGACACTCAGCTGTGTATGCTGTGTTAATGAATGTAACTAAAAAGGGGAAGGTCGGAGTCGGGGCGCACCGATTTGACTTGAACTGTGTGAGTAGAAGCATGCAGATGCCCCTTTCAACTTCCTATAATATCTAGTCTGAGTGGGCCCTAGGAAGAGAGAAAAGTCTTTTTAAAAAATTTTAAATTACAGTTTCAAATATATTGCTCAAGAATTTATAAGTTTGTAGCGTGGTGCAGTAGTCAAATGCGTTGTCTGGCAATCGTCGACTCGGGTTATATACTCAGTGGACACTTTTTGTATTTTCAATTTTTTACTTCTCGATGTCGATTTCTCGTTTTTCGTCGTGTTATCTCAAAAAACTCTAACGTCCATGTAAATTTCTGATTAAAATCTCACGAAAATGCTGCATAGCTTCTGCTGCATTTAGAAAGAATTAAAATCTACGTTTAAAAATAACTTCAAAATTACTGGGTTTGGTTTTTGAGTATAATGCCTTTCTATATAACATGGATCCTGAGACAAAGCGAGTTATTTAATTTTATATCATATAATATAAGGCTGCCAAACAATAAATCGTTCCGAACTCGCTACTCATGTATTGTGTACAGAACTGACATTACAGCATTTCAGAGTGCACTAATTAGGATGAAGTGCCTAAGTTTTACCCTAAATAAATGACAAACATTACTGAGCGCGGAAAAGCTACCTTAAGACTAATTCGAAATACATTACTAATCTGGCCAAAAAAAAAATTATTTGGAAGATTCACTGTTAAGTATTCGGAACTAATGTATTAGAGCGTTTTGTGAAAACAAATAGTACCTTTGTGTGACCATAAGTTTTCATTATTAGTAACCATCTGACGTACAACCAAGCAAACAAGTTTGTTTTATGCATTGTAATGTATAAGGGTTTTTATTATAGGCCTAAATATTTTTACGGGGTCTACTATAAAAAATTACATTCCGTATGTGTATACCTACATAACTAATTTGAGATATAATTATGTCTAATAACCTGCAAAAATTGCTGTAAATATATAATATTAACTGAAAATCTTTACTAAAATTTGTCAAATTTGTACGTAAAACGTATAAACACTGCTCAGACAGTGCGGAAATAACATGTTGTATACAGCTACGATGTTACAGCACGTGGCGCAGAGACAGCTGACGGAGCATGTTAACAACCAGTGAATGTCACTCACGTCCAGCCTGCTCAAATGACACTCGACCAAGGGCTTGTCTGCCTCTACAAGAGCCCTAGTGAGGCTGCTCGCGACATGGTTCTGCCGGTGGACTGAACAACTCGACACCTACGCCCTTACTGCACGTGTGTCACTCGACGAAAGTGTTATCCGCCACTATTTCAGTAAACAAATTTAGTAAACCCATACTATACAACCCCACCTAAATCCTTGTCCATAGTTTTCACTTATTCTCTTCAAAGATCATCCCGAATCTTTAAAATGTAAAAGTCGCGAAAAATCAAACACGCCTTCAATGAAACTCGGAAACAGTCCAAAGTTGAAGGTGTGTGACTATTCCACTGACAAACAAGCAGTTCGACATTGGGGCCACAAGCTCTGGCAATTCACAGCTTGTGCGCGTGGTGTAAGGAGAATCTGAGAAATATTTGCTTCTTTAATGAAATGTATTCGTCCCAGTGACGACTGCGCCGGTCGGCTTCCGTCATCAGATCAGACCCGAGATCTGCTGGGTGCTGCCTCTGCAGGACAGCGCTGGTTATCGCCTGTTGCACCGCCCACAACAGCAGCGTTCCGTGCATTCACGGCTCTCTTATATTCCCTCATGACATTATCCGTTTCCATTTACCGCATCTTGTTAGACTAAGGTGCGCGGGGACTTTTCAGCTTACTGTGGAACTATGGGCTCGTCTCGCATGATAAAAGCGACGCATGACTGTTTGCGTCATGTTCGGAAACGGCTGTGGATAGGCCGTCCCGTATGCTTACCCAGAAATAAGCGGTTGAGTTTATGACATATTTCTCATGAAACTTATAGTGGCCAAAATCAATAAAATCCAAATATTTGTTATAACTGTCGCTTAAAAAATAGCGTTTATTTTGTTTTCTCAATGAAAAGTATTATTGTAGATACAATTGCAGGATATACTTGAGCCTCTTTGACTTCAAGTTTATCCTTAAAATTATCTGCACTTGAGGAAGGGAGTGTTGAAAGCTAAAGTTCTCAAGTAAATCAACGCCAGCAACAAGCTGTGCCCAGCTGACTGGCGGCGGACTCCTTGCTCGTCCGCTGAAGCCATCGTGAAAGCGATCGTCACAACCGTGGGAACGATGAACTCGTCCAAGATGCGGGGACTCTTAAGTGAGAGTTCGACACAAAACTTTCTTCCACCACGACCATTGTCAGGGCCGGGTGACCACGCTCTGAACTATGTCAAAACATTACACTTCGGGCAGCTCAGACGCGCTCGTGAACGTCAGACATGTCTGTGTTTGGTAACTACGGAGTTGCCTGAACTCTAATCAACTTGTATAAAAAAAGGTTTCCCTGGTGTTGGAACCATGCAAATGCTATGAGGTGTGAGAGATGGAGGAGGTCGTCAGAGTAGTCGAGGGAGGGGGGAAGGCCTCTGCCATGATCTATCGTAAGGCTACCCAGCATATGCCTGGAGTGACCATGGGGCATTGATATCATAGGCCGGGATATCATTCCAGTTCATTGTCACAGTCGACAAAAATACTTCTTTTTTAAAAAAATTCATAAATAATTAACATGCACTCACGCTCAATCTAATCCACTTCAATCATTCTCAAGCAATTTGCTAGGTCATTTGGCTGACCCCAAAACTTTTGGCAGTGACTTTCAGCAATTTAACACCAACATCGCATCGTCTGTAATGACCTCGACTTTGACGTTACATTAAGCCGAAATTCAATCATTCATTAATGACAACCATCAAGATGGTTTTACGAATATAAGATTTCATTGTTGAAAACTAAACTAAACGAACCCCAAATTATGTCCTATCAAGTGGAGGAGGATGCTGACCAACGGACTGTCGCCAACCCCATCTCACATTGGCACATCGGCAATTGTAGGGGAGGATTTTGATTTCCTTGTACTGTTGATAGAACTGTCAGCAACAACCAACATCTACTTCCTTAAACCAGGGAGATAAGGGAGAGTCCTTTCCATGTGGTTTCATCGAAACACATCATTAAATGAAATGCTGTCTCAACATATTCTTTTCTTGCATGCTGTAAGCGGATATAAAAAAACATTGATGTCGAGATCGTCTTTATAGCTGACGAGAATTGTATATCTGCCTTGTATGGTGGAAACAAGAAAGTGCCTCTAGATGAGCTACGGTACAAATGCTGTAAGTCTAAAGCTTATAAATCTACTTCAAATATGACCCCACTTCTGCCAACCAGAGCTGCAGCACACCTACATTTTCAGCGCGTTTATGAACAAGTGCAGCTCTGGATGGGCCAGCCAGTTTCATGTGGAGAGCTTACAGCCCATTACCCACAACCAGCCCCCATGCACCTGACAAGTTCCCTCAAAGCGGTTGCATGCAAGTGCAAGAAAGGATGCGCAACGGCAATGTGCAGGTTCAAGAAGGCTGAACTGTACTGCCCTAGCATGTGTGAGCCGTGCGAAGCATCCTGAAGCAATGTGCATCGCTATGATCCCGAAGAAGAGGAAGAAGATAGATGACGAACATTGTCCACTTGCTCAAGGTACACTTAATTGTGTTGCACCTGCAATCAACCTTTCAAATTCAACCATCTCACACCTTTTCGGTATTTCTTTCTCACAGATGTTCCAGAGGTAGTAGAGCCGCAGACAAGGGCCTTCTGGAATGCCGGGGCCTTCTGTGCCCAAGCGCGGCAGAACAAAGCTTTATTAATCAAAGTTTTTGATTAATAAATCTTAGTTCTCGGTGTATGGCAAATGGTAGGAGTAATTTCATGAATGGAATGAAAGTCGCATGGAACGGAAATCTGTAAACGTGGCGTTGCCATCTGTGTTGGATTCCACGAACCAAAGTTCACAAAGACAAGGTGAAACTTTTGTGTTGAAATTAAAGTTCAATCGATTTGCTAAAACTTCACTCCTAAAATTTTCCTCGTAGGATGATTATGTTTCCCAATATTTGGCTCGAAATTTTACTCAAAATATCAAATTTCACCTTTTGGAAAAAGTGACCAATTTTAGAAGTGCTGTATATCGACCACTTAGGAGAGGTACAGAGGTGCAATTAAGCTCAAATTGTGGAACATTTAGTCTTCTTTAAAAACGGTAAGAGTGAGTTTTTCGTTACCACATATACTATTGAAATTATAAGCGAAAAACAAAAAAAAGTCGCATTAGGAAATTTTATTGGATAGCTCCATATTCATATTTAGCCCCCCCCCCCCCCCCCCCACCAAACAAAAAGAACAAAAAAACAACATAAATGATAATAAAACTGTCCACGGATTTTTTGCAACGTGAAACTACCATTTACTTATATTTTGTGAATTTATTTGTTTGTAAAAAAAATGGTGTATGTATCAAATTGTTTTATGGTGTAAAGTAATTTTAAAAACAAACTAAATAAGAACTACAAAATTATTCTTCAGCTTCCAACCCACAGTTAAATAGAGCAGCAAGCTAGTTAAGACTATAGGTACTAAACTTACAGTTCAATATTTCAATTATAAATATACTAAAATTTATTAGAAAAATTAATTTGGCGCCTCCCTGAGCCTCACTCTGGATCCGCCCTTGCTCTTAACCGAGCTCTCCCCATTACTTTATATTTGAGGCGCTACACGTTATTTAATAGTTATGCATCCTATTTATTATTTTTAATATATCAAACCAGGCAAGTGCAAAACACTACAATCTTTTGAAAAGCGCGATTTGAAAAAATAAAAACAAAGACTCCAACATGACGACGCAACATTTGTTGATTCGCACCTTTATTTTAAAAAAAATTGATTGTTTCCTCGATAGCTAAATCTTGTACGAGACAAAATAATCATATTTATAAAGTAAAATTACAGTTTGTTTACAAGTCACATCATTAAAAAAAAAATTATTATAAATGATCTTTTAATGTGATTGACACTCTGTTCTTGGCATGAGGATGATCGTGAATGTACAACAAGCATATCGTAGGCACTGGATCGAAGCACGGACCGCGGCGCGAGAGGCGAGCGGGCGGCCGCAAGGTCGTAGCGGCTGTTGACTCGCGCGCGCTGGCACCCACACCTGCCCGGCGTCCTTCAGTCCCGCCCCCTTTCCCCCCTCCAAGGCGCATGCGCGGTGCGCGCGCACCTCGCAACATGGCTCCCGCCCAACAGCTGGCAGGCCCCTGCTTCTGCGCGCGACAGCACGCAGCCCTTCAGTGGCATTTTAATTTAGTTCAACATTACTAAAAATGTCTGCGACATACCAATATTATAAAAGCATAACTCTTCTTTTAACTTTTAACATTAATAGAGTTGCCGCTTTACTTTTTCCGACTGGTAAGGTTTAGTAAGTGCCAACCTGTCAGCAAGCGCTGTATCGTTAAAACTAGACATGTTTGTTGGACGTCAGCGAGGGGCGAGCAGTTGGGGAGGTGTTCAGAAAGCTGTGTAGCAATCCCGACTGAAGTTCCCAACGGTTTACCAAAGTCTTTCAAGCTAATATCCGGGAAGGTTTCCTAACAAACATTATATCCGATTCCTTCTGATATTCGCCTGATGGTGTTGACTGTGCGTCAGGTCTCAGGGCTTTGCCGTCACCGAAACAAAGGTAAATAATAATCACAGGAGGCTACTTGTATCTATCTGAGAGAAACCTTCGCACGAAAATGTAGACTTCGTGCAGAGGCGTGACCAAGAGTTGGTACGGGTCTGCGCATTACCACCTATCAGGTCTGACAGGTGACCCCTAGTTGCAGTTCACAAATCCTGCACAGTGCGAATAGAATAATAAGTGCCAAGGATTCATGTCGAAAATTAAACGGCGGTAAAATTAATTTTTATTTATATATTTTGAATAATCAAGGCGTTGGTGGTATCTGGGTTATGGTTACATGCCACCCATTACTGTAACTGTATCCACGCCTGTGAGACTATGATTGTTTGTCTAGTGCCTTTTTGACCCACTAAAACCTTACATGAAGTATCTTCAGATCAACCACCCGCCGCATCGCAAGTAGTTTTGTGCTGCCAAAGCGAAGAATGGCGCCGCTGTTAAAGCACTATCAGCCGTCGCCTGGTGTGATGCTCGCCGCGCTCAACTTGGCTGGCAGCCGCGCAGAGCACTGTCAAGGTCACGCGGAAGCGAGCATCATGACTGATGGAGGAAGTAAACACTTGTGGCGGCCTCGGCGTGGTTACCAAATGCCTTAATGTACACACGCATCTGTTAAAAACAGATCTGGTGCCGTCGCAGCACCTGCATGAGTCGTCGTGGGATCGTTCCTTGTGCATTTTTAAGAAATCCATTTAAGGGCTCCGCCTACCCGGGCGCACACACGGTGCGCAGAGCTTCAGGAAAAACAACGCGATTTCAAAACTACTCAAGATATCCGAGTGGAGTCTGCTTACGAAAAGCATTTAAGAGTTCGCTGAGGACCGAAAAGTACTTTTGATTTTGGATTAAGTTTTTAAACTATATTTTTAGAATATAGTTAAAATGGCTAGAACGAATGTTTTCAGATTAATTTTTAGGCGTAAAACCTCCGGTACAGATTCTTAAAAGCACTTAAGGGACTTGCATTACACTTGTATCTTCATTTTTATACCACATAACGTCACGGTCACCGCTCAAATTTCACAGTTATCCTGTGACGACGAAAAGACTGCGCGCCAGTTCAGAGCCTTGCGCTTAGAGGCTATACCGAGCTAGAACCACCAGGGGGCGTCGCGCTTATCAACCCGCCTCACTAACACAGATACACCCCTGACGAGGCGGGCCCCTTAAGGGACGGAAACGTAATGACAAAATTATTCTAAAATCTTGAAGATGTTCACAAGCGTCTGTAAACATGAACTAATTTGATGTAACTGTCCATGCCCTCATAACCTGAGACAATCTTCCCATCCTTCCCTTCAGCAACAAGCACGTACTACATACGCTATATCCAAGTAAGAATATAGCCTGTTCATACCTTTACAGTTATTGCTTTCTGATTTGCTTTAACTGCTTTAACTGTTATTCCAGGATCCCTTGAAATACCCCGTGGCTTTTAAATTTCCCAGTTATTTTTTTTATATCTCCTTTTTAAATTGCATCACAATTAGGAAAAAAAATATATAAATGAAATGAAATTTCAATTGACAACGAAACAACACAAGAAGGTATTTTTATACCTTGATGTATAACTGACCAAAAGAAAGCAATAAATAGGATTGTCGCGTCGTACTTCGGCAGGCAGGTCAATAAGCGGGAATATGTATAATGCTATGTGCTTGTTGAAGTAGTGTTTGGCACTACAGAATGGGTTTTAATATCCCTAAGCACCGGTTTCGTAACCGATATAAAAATGTTTATAAACCTAAAAAGTAATGCTGCTATGGCAACTGAAGATTTTGGCAGTGATTGTACTGAAGGACATAATTTTTTTTTTCCCAGTGAAATTTCGCCTCGGAGCTCGGCCACCAATACGCAAGTATGAGCGAGCAGTCCAGGCATCGCGAGTATCCAGTACAAGGACAGTCTTCACACACACTGCAGGTCACTGCACACTATACGATATTTTACTTTTAAAAAATAATTCAATCATTTGTACTAATTCCAATTGTGATTATATATGGACCCACTTTCAGCAGTAATATATTATTCCAATAAAATGAAATTTATTACTTATGCATTCTTACACTAAATAATTAAGCTAAAACTATTTAATTCATATCTGGTTTGACAAAATGTTTCATTTTACTTAAATCATCCATATATCTGAAATCATCGATAAAATTTAATGATGTTGACAAATATACAAGTAGTTTCAGTTCATAGTATTCGTTGGCTGCGCGTTATAGGAAATATAGTCATTTGACAATGGTAATGCATTTAATATATTCTTGCATATTTAATATAATAATGTGATTAGCATATTTATACACATTTTATGCATAATATTTGTAACAAACATATGCTAAGCATTCTATATAATATATTAAAAATCTAAATGTAAAATTTAATGTGCTGGATTTTCCAGATTTCTCTTGGTTTTATCCATGTGCTCCTGATCGTTTTGTAGAATTTATCCGTGTGCTCCGTGTTATTTTTGAGAAAACAATCTCTTCATGTATTTATTTTTCGTAATGATAAATGTAATTGTATTCGGAGTTTCGTTAAATTGCTGCATTCTTGTTACCAAATCAGCATTTACAATATTTTAATCAGGTGTAATTAGAGACAATAAAAAGTCATTAATCAGAAAAATTATTTGCCTTAAAACAGCTAAGAAATACTATTATGTAAGACTAATTTCTTTCTCCTTGAGCTCTAGCAAAGCCCTGTTTTTTTTTTTTTTTTTTTTTTTTTGAGTGGGCATCCCGCATCCCACATAAGAAAAATAATATTTACCTCAACGACATATGGTGACATCGGTTGACAAGAATAGGAACTACTTGTGACAAGTTTCTTGGAGGAGTTCAATTAAATCTCGCTGACGACAGATTAAAACTTCTACTTATGTAGTTGTATCCTATTTAAAACTCTCATTTTGCATGTGGTATTAGTTGCAGAAGCTAATATGAATCTTGGTTCGATAACTGTAGCGTTATCGAAAAGGACACAGGTGTAATTTCTGCTACAAAGAGTTTACCCTGAGAAAAAATGCTAAACGTCATGAGAGTACCGAGTCTATTTTGGGTCCTTGACAAAAACCATTTAGTTGTAGTCAGTGTCAGAAATAATTTGGCGGAAATATTTCTTGAATAAACATCGTAAGATCTGCACAACTAAGCTGAATAAAGAAAACGTAAATGGGAGGTCTACAACAACAAGGAAGTGGAATGATAACAAAATATTAGATGACTATAATAACCGCGAAGAATATTAAAATCTACTGAAACCCCAGATCTCGTAAATGATTTAAAATTAAAAAATAACTAATAAAGTAGCATCTTAATGGAAAATGAAAAGATATGAATACCAAATTCTAGTCACCTCCATGACATTGTAAAAAATAGAGAACGACTTGAAGCTCACAAGATCGAAGACTGAGATGAAGAGTTGAGACAAATAATGGAAACGAGGTGTTAAAATAAATTATTCTGATCAAGCTTGTGATGAACACTGGGACGATGACGATAGTGACTTTGAGGCCGGTGTTGAAACTGGAGACTCCAGAGATCTCAAAAATATTAATAATAAACATGCAAGGAATATGACAGAAGAAGAAGAGATTGATTGAACGTGATGGGAAGATCCTAACATATTAGTCGACATGTTAATACTGCTGCTAGCTTTGGTAGTGGAGGAAACGGTTCGCACTTCAAGTAGCCGATTTATAAGTTGTTCAACGAAACACTCTTATCCGTGGTGTAATTGGTTATGTACCTACTTTAAATACCACTCGTACGGCTGAAATTGAACCAAAAATTTCAATATTTCACCTCGTTACCTAGAATCCTCACAAAAATCAGAATCACATATAGTTTACTTGGATATATAAATACTATTCATGTAAAGTTGATATCATCTATTCCAAGCCACCATAAAATGTCCGTACAGTTGAAAAATTGTAAATACATTTTATATAGACTCTATAATAGAAAAAAACATTACCATAAATTTCCGAAACCATAAATCAAAATAAAGATGCCGATCAGAACATTTTTTTAAATATTTCGTGCAATTTTCTTTTAAGTATTATATCGTTTTTTTGACATAATGCTAAAAAATTTGTATTTCCTACTCCTTTCGTACTATATAATAACTTGATTTCTCTAAGGAAACAATATTTCGGGCCAACAACACAATCTACTGTGCTTCGATTGGTGCTTCCAATAATTATTATGATAATATTTAAAATACAACCATCTGTTAGTTCTTAAGTCAACATATGATTCGCAAAAGACCTGTCGAAATTCCTACATGACAATCATAAACCATTCCACTAGAATACACAGAGTCATATTCATATCTTTAAGCACACGAATAATTCGAAAATTTTAGTTTTCAATCGTTAAACCCTCCTGTACTTCTGCATCAACTCGCTCTGCCAGGCCACGATGGCTGAGAGATTCCCCAGCTTTGTGGGATTGTTACTCCGTACTGGAATGGCTGCACGGGCGACTGCGGATGTGTTGCAGTAATGACAGTGCTAGTCCACAAACACTGACGTCAGCGAGACTCGGAGATACGCTCAATGCACGTCGCTTCGTAAGCCTTGATACAACCGATGTGATTCAAGTTGGAGGTAAGTATTTTTTTCATATCCAATACCTATGCCACGACTGATGCATCTAAGAGTTATTTTAGCTGCATGGGCAGACCCGTTTTATAGTGTCGTGCACTTTTTCTTTTTAACTGCAAAGCAATTGCTCCTGGTTCACAGCTGATATTTGAAAACCCTAGAGGAGTGGTCCTGTAACAAAGCTCGGAACTTCTCTAAGTGAAATTTTGAAGCTTAAACAAAATATTTTTTAGATCCAAACTAACGTGTATTTGATTGAACGAGCATTCAAAATTGGCCTCTCTCGAAACAGTACAAACATATTGTCGCTGGTTGTAGTTATTTGATGTGAGACGGCAATCACAATATCAAATAAACAATTACATTATTTCTTGAAATTATGTCATCTTAAAACATTTTTCTGGTACATTTTTGTGACCTTCGTCAAGCTGAATACAGTTGCTGAAAAAAAAATCAAATCACTTCAGGAACAACCACATTGAGAATCGCCCGCTCCATGTCTCATGTCCCAAAATTCATTTTAACACCGTACAACTTTCACCATGTACTACCACTAGCACTGTACACCTTGCATTATGCTCTACCGTTAACACTGTACACCTTGCAACATGCACTACCACTAGCATTGGGTTCCGGAGATGCTTTTAGCATTGTAGTCTACAGAAGTAACGTTCTTGCAACCACTTGACAGAAAAGGCGTCGTCCCAACAGGTGTCTGTCCAGCCAAAGATCTGTTGGCCCAAAAGATTCAAGCGAGCTTGTAACTCTTCTCCTTACAACACAGGCCGGTATAGTTAGTTAACGTGTAAAAGAACCAAGGTACGTAGAGACAGAGCCGGACTGGTTAAGGTGTAATCCTAGCTGTCTCGCGGCCTGCCATGACCATGGACAGCTATTGGGCGGACAAGATGGATCGACCACGTGATGGGTCGCGGGTAGGAATACCTGCCTCACCAGGCTAAACTTCTGCCAACTGCTCCAACGTTGCGACAATGCTGACACACCGCAAGGCATGCTGCACAGGTCTGCCACGCTTCCAGTACTCGATATGTCATCGACTACGGGCTCAAGGGCCAGAACCACACACTACACACCAGGGACACTTGCAGGAACAGGTCATGCTGGTGTGGCGTCGGGAGAACATGGGGAAACAAGAAAGACGGAGTCAGGAATGCCACTCGAGATTCGAACCCGCGCTCTCAGCACGCGAGTCCAATGTGCGACCGTAGCACCGCCTTGCTAGTTTCACATTCGTGGCCCAGCAAACCACTGTATCACGAGACACTTGCTTATATCTAACAGCTGCGGCAACCGTCGTCGACGGGTTGGATTTTTTTGTGTTGCAAATAGATGCATTTACCTTTTCTACATAACTATGTCGCTATGAAAATAACTTTAATCATATATTAGTAGGCAGAATTTGGTTGTTTAATGTTAGTACATTTACTATGAAATTTCCAAAAAATATAAATGCTATCAAATATTTAGTAACGTCTCTGAACAAAGGCGATAGGGTAAATTATATGAATAAATACACTCTTCTGACATGATCTGTATTACGGCCCGTATCGCCCTTATATATATATATATATATATATATATATATATATATATATATATATATATATATATATATCTTTGTAAAATGATTTAAATAACTTTATTCCTTAAGTAATTGCGTGGTTTTTTACTGGATGAAAAATAGCCTTCAATCTTATCCAATACATATGCTACATCTGACACATAAATTAATTAAATTCTGTTCAATATTACAGATTTTAAAAATTAACAAACATCAAAACTTTTATATTATAGAAGGACAGCTGAACAGCTGAAGTACCCGGCGATGCCTTGACTATACGCACATGTAATGTTGCATTTAAGAGAATCGGGATAGTTTTTCTTCTTAAATCAGATGTAAATAATTATAGTCCTTCTATTTTTAACATCAAGTGTGAAAAATTTCATCAATTACATTCAAAAGTCTGCTTTAAGTGGTTAGACAGTAACCTTCCTCTTTTATCGAAGTCAAATGTAGGCACACACTTGTTTTGAACGCCAAGTGTGTACATTTTGATCCAGTACTACCAAACCCTCAAATAATTGGTGGGAAAGGGATTGGGCATACTTCTGTCAACAGTCATTTTCTAATTTTTTTTACCTTGAATGTGAATTTTTTTTTTTTTAACTAGTCATAAAATTCGGTTTTAAGGGTTTGCAAAGGCACATTGTGGTGGATTTCCGAGATACCACTACTCCAGGAGATGGTATAGTGTTTTTTTTTTTTTAAATTAGATACAGAAAATAATGACCCTCTTAATTTGAACACCAAGTGTGCAAAAAGTGTCAAAACCCTGTGTTACGGGCTGGAAAAGAGTGCATATTTTCCCAGCCCTTAAACCAGAATTGGTTTTTAGAATCTAATATGGACAGGAAGATTTATAGACTTTTTTCGGAATTTGCTGCAGATAGCAATTTTCCTTTTATTTTGAACGTCTATTGTGTAAAATTTCATCAAGAATACATATATATACCTATATAAAGAGAAAGTAAGACGGAAGTGGTGTTTTTTAAACCTCATGTGGATCGTGTGGATGGAAGAATGATAGTTCTTTTAGAAATAAAATACAAATAGACAGTTATATATTTCCATATCATTCTGAAAGTGAAGTGCACCAAATTTCATTTAGAAGTGCAAAAATTCAGCTTTAATGGATAGGAAAAAATATGGGATATTTTCGAAATCTCGTGTCGTCAGTGACCACGTTTTGTGAGGCCAGTGTGCAAAATCTCTTGAATTTTAGAATAAAACTGTATATTTGTATAAAAAATAAACAGAAACTTTTCTGTATTAATATAGTTATAGTAATATATGTAAATAAGAGTTTCTGTTTGTTTCATACTTTTATAAATCTACATTTTTACTCCGATCGCAATGACCATCGAAACACGAGAAATTTCACTGTTGTATGAGGTTTCAAGAAAAATACACCTTGAAGCAGAATTTTTAAACTTCTTGATTAAATTTTCCTATTACATTTTTTCAAGCATTCTTCGTATCCTGGCAACGGCTGTTGCATTGTAGCCCTTTGACTTCAAGCGAGTGCAGTTTCCTATTAGATTTGCATTCGCTATGAGTATCAACAAGGCACAGGAGCAGTCACTGTGTGTGGCAGGTGTTGACTTCGAAAAGCCAATTTGTTGACATGGGATAACTACACGTCGCTGGCTCCATAGTCGCCATGCCGGATAACATTGTGCACCCTCAAGCTTTGCAATAAAACGTTCCAAATATATATATATAAAAATAATGTTTTTTTTTGTTATTTGTTTTATATCTAAATAATATCTATCGTCCACGTGAGATTTCGAAATAAAGAAATCCCCACTCCACCAAAGGAAGCCACTTCACAATTCGTGAAGCCCAGGCAAATGACAGGTATTTCAACTAATTTGTATATACATATGTAACAAAACACACAGTGAGTTTTAAATAATTTTATTCATCTACATGAAACCCTTCTGAAAAACTTCAAAAATCTCTGCCTTCAGATTAAAGGATAAAACACCAGCCAAACAACGTGCCAAAGCTTACAAAGCTCCATGAACCTGTGGCCTGGCTGTCATAGGACAGACCGGAAGAAGGTTTCCAACAAGAATCAAAGAACACATAACGGACCACAAACACGAAACCCCAGATCGGCCATAGCTGAACATTCTTCTATCACCAAACACAGGGTAATCTTTGATAAATTCGAAACAACCAACTGGATGACCTCAATTTTATATATATATATGTATATATAAAATTGTATAAATCTTCCCGTCAACATTAGATTCTAAAAACCAATTCTGGTTTAAGGGCTGGTAAAATGTGCACTCTTTTCCAGCCCGTAACACAGGGTTTTGACACTTTTTGCACACTTGGTGTTCAAATTAAGAGGGTCATTATTTTCTGTATCTGATTTTAAAAAACACTATACCATCCCCTTGTATAGTGGTATATATATATATATATATATATATATATATATATATATATATATATATATATATAATCAGGCTAGTGCGCTCTTTAGTTACTTTTGAAATTTCTCGTTAAACTTAAATTATTGTATTGATGTACTGTTTGTAAAAAAAAATTTAAATTATATTTGGTTAAATAATTTTAAAACAAGATAAACTTTATAAGTTACTTAAGGTTACTCTGCTCGACCCTAAAAATCAATTTTCTCTCTCTAATTCAACATACCAATTAAAATGTAAATAATCTGGCATACCGCTAATGATGTGCGGCATAACTTGCAACACAGCCTGCAGACAATGCACACAGCTGTAACTTCACAGTTGCTTTACAACTAAACTGTTCTTGAGAGGAGATTTAAAGCTCACTTCACTTCGCCACGCATGCGACTTGAACAGCGCGAGACGCAAGGATGAGTCACGTGGCTGGGGGGGGGGGGGGGAGGCGCTAGCATTCTGCCAGTCATGACTCGTGCGGGGCGTCACGAGCCACTCGCACCACATGGCACCACATCACACAGCACAGCATCCCACCTCATAGCATCACATAGCACCACATGGCACCACATCAAACAAAATCCCATCAGAGAGCACCCAATCGCACGACTGTTCTAACAAATCGGTCTAACAGTGGGCTGTAGGAAATCTATTGCACTTTCAACATTATTTTATGTTAATATCTAATTGAAAAATTCAATAAAAACACAAAAAACATTAACCAATATTTTATTATAGTTTTACTTAACATTCGTCGAAAGTTTTGTTCTATAGTTTTACATATGAGAGAAAACAGTTGAGACAGGGAAGGTTTCAGTTCATGATTGCCTGCAGCAACAACTGGTGGAGAGCGGGTTTTTAACCCTAAAATACTGCATATTCTACGATTAACTACTTAGATTTTTTCTGGGTGACAGCTTGATGTTCCTTCTCCCTTCCAAAAGAAATCGATAAATGAAGTGCTATTCCATAGATACAAAGTTAGCTTTAATTTTTTTTATTAAAACTTTAAAAAGATTTAAAATGAAGTACCTTTTACCAAAAAAAAAAAATTTGTGTGTCGCAAATATTTATGTATTGTCACTCCTAGTGTGATCATATTTCTACCATTTCACAACTAACGAAATAATTTCACAGTTTCACAATGCAGCTATAAAAATCATTGAAATTGGTTAGAATATGGATGGCCCGATTGACTTCTTCAGATCCAACTGGAAAGGGTGCCCTTCAATAAAATTATGATGTGAAGACAAGTAATTAAGTTCAGTATTTCACAGTATTTGCCTTAAACGGTATGACGAGTGTAAATACAGAACTCTTCCTCAATTAAAAGTAGTCTATCCTATGGTATGTCCCTGTGGCGTACATGTGATCAGGAGAAGCTCATTGTTATTAGAATTTAACTTTAAATAAATAAAGTAGAAAATTACAGTGCTTGGTTCTACGAGGTGAGGCAAAGAAACAGAAAATCTCTTATTTTCGGAAATAATTTCTTCTGCCTGCCCCAAGGTGGAAAAAAGTTTCTTTGAAAACTGCTAAGCCTGCCCTCGCAACCAGAATTTTCCGCTCAGGCTCCAATAAACATCTCCATCAGAACAGCTGCCATCCTGCACACTGCCTGATATGGAAGTGTTCAGAGACGGGTCCATGTTGTGGCCGCTTCCCGCTACCTTCTTTACTCCTTGATTTTCTGAACACGAGCAGCCATCATGCCCTCTCCCCTCCCAACTTCCCCATCGGCTTCTATACTCGTGTTTCAATTAGTCTAACAACATTTCTAGTTACGACGATTTCGCATGAGTACTTAACATTTTAAACTGAATACATAATTTGGCATTTGAAAACTCACTCATCACTCGGACGAAATCTGTTAGCACCAAGGATCATAAGGTACATGAATTAATGGCAACATACTTGGAAAAAAGACTAATTCATGTACCAGCAAAGGAATATTACATTCCTTCATTATAATCACCAGCAGAGTCTTGTGCCTTTTTCCAAATGTCTGGAGGCCGTGGGCAAGGTGTTTGTTGATGCATCCTACTGCTCGGATCACAGACGGCACGCCTCTAAGGGGTTCTTTCAACTTAGGAATGAGGTCGTAGACAGGGACACAAGGACTCGTGTCAGGTGAGTACGGAGGGTGTTCCAACACCTCCCAAGTCCACCTAACAGCTTGTGCAACATGATAGCACTCATTGTCATGCAACATAACGGGGAGATTGTCCCCGCAATAAACGTGGACGTTTGTGCCGTATAGCCGGGCGCAGTTGGTGCTGCAGAAATCGGCAATGGTAGACTGTGTTGACAGTTTTCTCCTTTGAGACACATAATTACTAATGATGACACCCTCGAAGTCGTATGTCACAATAAGCATTGCATTACCTTCACCCGACTGGGTTCCTGACGAAACTTCCGTGTACGTGGCGAACCTGGGTGAAGCCATTCATTGGATTGACGCTTTAAGGCCGAATAACCTGCCAGCAAGTCTGCTACACGCGCTGCTTTAATGTTCTAGGGGCGACTGTACTGTCCAGAATACCGTCCCTCTCTTCCCCCCACCCACCAAATAACACACCCTTAGCCAGGAGGACTACATGAAGAGTTTCCAGAGACCTAATAGCACGCGACCACTTACTCGACAAGGAGTCCTTAGCCTCGCATCTCGCATTGACGATTCCACTGCAACTTCCAGCTGACTCACAGTCCTGCGCAGGGCAACCACCTAATATGTCAGCCATCAATCGCCACTGAACGAAATTCAAAATAAATAAACAACTCTAAAAATAAAGGTGTTTTATAATCCGCAACCACAATTATATTAAAAAAGGGAAATAGTACTCCTTTATACCCCAAAGGATTGTGGTCACAAAAAATAGAGCTATAGCACAAACGAGATAATTTGAGTTCGGCAGTCTCACAAGTAAGTATACTTTATCACTCTTCACTTACGATCTCGCGGCAATTTTCACAAAATCTTATTCAGATATTAAATGACTGAGCAGTGCAACTCAAACATGTACCTAAAGAAAAAAAGGCACAGTAAATTAAAACAATCCAACTGTGTCACCCTGGATATTATGTTACAGCAAAAATTAACAAATATAAAGAAATTAATTTTTTTAAAATACTAAGGGTGTGAGTGTGCAATATAAACTGCCTTGGATGTGCTACTGTTGAGAAAAGATTCATACATCTGAAAATTTTTGTACTGCTTTTTTGGAGAAGCATTAAAAAAACCTTCGTAATAAAAGTTTGACCGTAAGAAAGAGCGATGCAGAAAAAATATGTACTTGTAATTTTAACATAGTCTAAGCATAACTTGGAAATACCGCATACATATTTATTTACGGTACAGAAAACTGATTAACTGCAATGATGATTTAGACAAAAGAATAATAGATAAACTTATAGGCCTATGCTTGCTTTTATTAGTGTATATTAAACACTTTATTCAAGAAAATTGCCATATAGATAGATTTATCAAACAAATCATGTCTCTTCCAATTTTTTTAAAATAGTGATATAGGTCTTTATATTACTATAACACAAAAATAATGATAGTGACCTTTTCATGACATTAATAGCATCGATCCAGAATCCATATAAGTTTCTACGTCAAATGCCAGACGCAACCTGAAGGTTTATGTGGAAATACTAAACTTAAATAGAAAATAAAAATAAACTATCAGAGAGTGTTAATTCCGAATTTAAAAAATAGTACATGGTCAAGTAGTTCCTCTTCTCACCAACAGATTTCGCAACATACTGATTTTAAGTATTTAATTATATAGCCTATCTCTAATGAAGTAAAATTTATTTAAAGTACATAACATTGTAGCCTGACCCCGTGCCGGGGCGAGCAGCCCACGTCCGTCCCTACCAGGGCAGCCAGTTACAATCATTCTGCTTGAACCCAGCTGACTTTGACTTCACCATGGCTAGTCGCGTAGACACGGTAGGGACGCAAAACTAAAATAAAATGCTTGATTTTGTGTTGAATAGATTATTGCAGGGTTAATAAATTTATTCTGACACATAAAAAAAGGATAAATTATAATACACAGACTACTGACAAGTGGCATAAAATACATGAAAAAAGACATAAAAAATTACAATCCTTACGTGACGCCCGGCCGTAGCGATCACGTTACCTACAACACCAAGGCCTTGCCTTCGCATAAGTCTAAGTCCGTACTTGAAAGACGCAGGGGAGAGGGGGAGTCCACACCAAAGCTTGCCTACCGTCCCAAACCAACTTCTTCTTCCACCAATAACAAATTAAAGTTTTACTTACAATAATTCTCGCCGTGTAGTATACATTTACCAAAACTGTAGCGCCTCCGGGTACCCGGGCTGTAGACTCGGCGTAGGTGACATGTAGCACAGTCAAATGGCAGCGGTCTTCGCACTTCGGGGCGAGGTGCATTAACACTCGCGACTCACGAGAAGTTTAAGATCGCTTACGGTAAATACGTTGCCATTCCTTCCAAATTATTAAAAAAAATAAACCAGCCGATGCAGGCCGCGGCAACGATGACTCCGCGTAGCACTCTCCAGGGTTAACAGTTCACAACGACCGTGTGGGTCGCGTCCCTACTCCCGTGCACGGAGCTACACCGACACCCCATATTCACAGCTGTTCCGCCGTTGGTCAACGCCCGCAAGCCACTGTCATCGCCAGAGTCCAAACAGTCTCTCCCCTGCATACGTCACACTCCCGTGACGTCATCCACCTCCCTCCGCTAATTCCCCTCCCCCCCCCTTTTTTTTTTTACGTGGACAAGTCCATTCAACAGAGGTAAATGGCCGCACAGGAAAACAAAGTTTTTGATTAATTTTAACTGAGACTTTTGAAAACGTAAATAAAAATAAATATGAAAGCATTAACTAAAAAAATTACTTTAACATTAAAATTAAACATAATTAAACATTAAACATAATAACATGAGACACCAGACGTGTCTGAACATTAGTCAATCATAATCGAATGTTACCCTCTTATATGGCTACAAATGTAACCAATTTTCTCCATCTGGCTACAAATAAATGTAGCCCTGTAGCCTATGTATTCAGGTACTCAACTCGCTTCGTTTCAGAGTATAATTGCTGTATTCATGCTGTTTATAAAGCTATGGTATTACGTAGCATGCAGGACGTATTATTGTGATCGCAAGAGAAGGAAGGATTCGATAAATCTCAAGGGGAAAGAAAATCAAATTTGTGTAATCCTCGTAACACGCTGCCATTTCTTTTATGTAACAAGATGGTGGATTTTAATTAAGTGCCATCCCGTTATTATCATTTTGTTTAAACAAACCGAAATTCTCAGCACATTACTAGTATTGTGTAGAAATAATCTGACTATGGTGTAGTTTTACCTCAGAATTCAATGAAAAATGCTATGTGAAAATAAATTTTATTTCTTAATAAGGTAAAATAGTCACCAGTTCTAAGAGTGAAATTATGTAGGGATGCCAATCTATGAACTAAAACAAATCTAGATTGACAGAAAAGGCATCCAATGGACCGTTAAAGTCAGATAATAATTACGGATTCTAAATATGGCAGCCGTAACGAAAAGTGCAACTTTGACATCTTAATTCAAGATGGAGGAAGTTATTAAACATTTCTTGATTAAATTATTTCTTGAAATTTAAAATTTTTCCTTCCCGATTTTCTAGCAAAAAATGACACTATCAAGATGGCGGACGTAACCAAAGTGCATAGTTTCTATAATTCAAAATGGCAAATTTTTGTTTAAATTATATTTAAATTGTAATTAAGAATTTTTTATCTTTTTATTCATAAATTACATGTTTTCTCTCGCCGGAAATCGAACCGAGTATCGGAATGAATTGAGTATCTAAACATTAAAGTAGCAATTTTTAATTTTTTTTTGGGAATTTTTTGGTCAAAAATTAAAGAATTTCACGTTTGTAGCCAAGGTTAAGGACATAACATGTGATGGGGCTTCTTAGAATTTTTTTTCTCTCCGAAATTTGCCCCTCTCCGTGGAATATTGCCCTCTCCAAAAATTTTTTGGTCTCTCCAGATTTTTTTGGGAAATAAAACGGGTAATTTTCCCTAAAAACGGAAATGCTTCCCTCGATATAGGAAAAAACTTCGGAATTTTGAATCATTTTTGAGGAATTTTGAGTCCAAGATGGCCGCCGTGACGCCAGAGCGGTCGGTCATTGACCCCACCTCACACTTCCTCCATTCTACTAAAGTTAAACATTATTTGAACTTCAAACATAGTCTATGAAATTATGAATTTACCTGGAAGTCTATAGAAAGGCTGTACTATATATTTATTTTAAATGGGAGAAGAAAACGCTTGAAAAACGTAAGACAATACATCAGGAGACATTTTACAGGAATATAGTCCATATCAACAAACGATAAGATAATATTTATCCTAAAAGAACTAAACACTAGTCCCTGCTAGATTATGCACATTTCGTACCTGCAGTTGTTGATCAAATAAGATTACTCAAAGGATCGAATCTTGGACACTTTGGTAACTTATAATCATACACTTCACTGAATTCTAATTGTTTAACAAACATCCCAATTGTCCTCAGGTCGCCTACAGCTGTTCTTCTTACAATAGGAAATGTAATCTTAAGAATTTTCACTAAATACTTACCACATATTGCATCAAATGTTTAAAATTGTGTACATATCTTAATAGTGTAGTTTCATCTGGATTGAGACAATAACTGAGGTCTGTTTTATAGTCACTTAAACAAACAATAGTGGCAAATATTTTGCATTGATAAAGCTAGAATTTTTTAATTATAGATAGCAGTGATGCTAAATATTAATTTTATATATGTAAAATCGTTTGAATTTGCGTGATTTACAATAATACGGAAAATAATAGTTCCAAAATTAAATAATAGAATATTAGGCAATAGATTTCTTTATAAACTAAAATTATAGGTAGGTACGGGAATAGTCAAAAAAATAATAATTTCAGTTTACCGAAAACTATTGGTAAGCTGCGTGCGAGATTCCGCAAAGCCCAAGTGAAATGATGTACGTTTCTAGTTCAACAATGGGCTTTAAACCTAAACACACTTAAGTTCTCTCCAAAAATTCCCTTCGTTTTAATGCATTCCCGTGGCTTATAAATAATTTGTTTTAAAAAAAACGTGTTTTGAAGTCCACGTGGACAGAAGTATAAAGTTTTAGTTATTATATTATTAGGTATGGGAAGCAGGTCAAAAAATATTAGCAAGGATGCGAGCGCTAAATTATGCTGTTGCACAATTATGCGAGTGTGAAAGTATGCAGGTTGCAAGTGTGCAAGTACGCGAGTGTGGGAATGTGCAGTATTCTGCTAATCCTCACACGCTGCGCGCTGTGAGACGATGCGACCGGCAGCTGGCGACTCGCCTCGCCAGACGGGCAGTTACACCGCGCTTGTGTGGTGAGGTCATTGCCCAGTCGCGGTGCCCTCTGACCCCCGCGCAGGTGCGGCCGCCCAGCAAACCCTCCAGAGGGCGCTGGCGGCGACCCAGTCCTCGCCGTCACAGAGCAGGCTTGCAGGTCGCGTCGTCACGCGCCTCTCGGCTGCGGTCAGCCCGGTAGCCGGCGCGAGTCACCCGAACCAACCGCAGGTGTGGGCGAGAGTGCCTCGGCGGCGTATCGCACTGCTGAACAACAGCGGCGTGAGAGAGCGGTCGATGAAACTGCGCGAGACACGTTTCATCAGGTACAAAAAAAAACACAACCGGTAGTTCATAACCGGCTACACCAACAAAACAAACGTAGGCCTAGGTGTTCAGTTCCACGAGGAACTTCAACTCAGCTTGGTTCACTATGCAACAAGAATAATGGCCGCGTAACCCATTTTTTTTTATTTTTTTTTGCTGAAGCGTTGCACGCCATACTTTTCATCTTTGTAATCCCTCAGATTTACTTGGACTTTGAAACAGCGTTGTGGAATAACACAAATCATATGTACTTTATAACATTTTGTAACTGGTGGCAGAAAAAAAAAAGTCAATAAGAACTCATGATTTCGACTACAAATTATGCCGTCCTAAACAAACTGTTTTAATGGCAGAAGAAAGTAACTTAATTGCCTTCAATATTAGCATCCCCTCACCAAGATTTAGGAAAGTCAGTGTTCAAAACATCTGTAGAACAATGCTCATTGGTAGTTTCTCCACTAACTAGGCGTATATTATACGTGACACTACGACCACAATGCTGTCACTCTCTCGCCAGTTTCTGGTTTGACGTACGGCCCCGCGTGGAAAGGCCGCGGGTGGAGACTTCAACGCAAGAGTAGGCGAGTTAACAAGGCCCACGCCTGCAAACAGACGCAACGTCTGCGGGCCCAAGGCAAACGGCATTCCCGCCGCGCGCGGGCTTGTTGACAAGCCGCCCAGAAGGGTCGCTGCTCGCAGCGCCGAGGAAGCATTTCGCAACGCGCCTCTCCGGGGAGGAGTTGGATGAGGAGAGGAGAGGGGGGAAGCGGTCTCTGGTAAAAGCGAGCGGCCAGCCGGCCGGTCCGAGCGGCCGTTTTCTATTCCCACGATGACGCAACGAGAGGTTCCGTCGACCGGGGCGCTGCACATCCGCGCCGTCGAGTGCCCCGCACAGCTCTCCAGCACAGCATAGCTCCTGGACATTCCGTGTCCCAGCCAACCAACACTGGGGAACATGGGCGTAGGGCCGGTGCAAGGTAAATTGGTGCCCCCCCACCGGCGATGGACACCCCAAAAAAAATTTTCCTTCACTCAAAATACATCACGTAAGCCTAAGATTTTGTCAACAATCAAATGTGAGCAGGCTTGTGTTTTTTTTTTTTTACTTATTACTATTACATATCATAAACAGGTCACCGTGGACTTAAAATAATTACTTATATCAATATAAACATTCCAAACTGTTACATAAATCCATCTTCATCTAGTTTCAGTAATCGTTAAACATATTATATCAGCTGTTATGTGTCGTTCTGCGCCGCCCCCAGCTACTTGGCGCCCTAGGCGGTTGCCTAGTTCGCCTATATGGACGCGCCGGCCCTGCATTGGCGTAATCCGAGGCGGCCAGCCCCCCCCCCCCCCCCTCAAGTAGTTTTAGAAACCCCTCACTGAGGGGGCCCGCTTGCACCTCAAAATTGTGATAAACGTAAACGTCAAAACTATCTTTTATGAAAAAAAAATTCTGTATGTTTAATTTTTACCTACTTATTGAATGCAGACAGGCCACAAAAAAAACCCTAGTATACAACATACACGCACCCTATCCAGAAATGGCTGTGTCGGTTAACAGCAAGCGCAAAACTCTTAGGCCGCGCAGATCTGTGCCTATTGCTGGGAAATATAACAGTAACCAAACAAGTGTGAAGGAGGGAGGGTTCACAGGTTATCCCGCAAGTTCTCCCCTTAATTAATTCGTTTAATAGAATACGTATCTTTTGACAGCAGCTCGCGTCCTGAATTTTGTGCATACATGTGTGGTCATTATTGGTTTTCTGCGATAAGTACTCAAATCCTCTGCACCCAGTCGTACTTCAAATGAAATGAGAAATTATTTACTTGTAATATTTACAATATACATTTTCCACAAACGTATTTCAAAATATTGATAATTTAAGGGTAGTCTCTCGCAAAGATGAGAAAATCTGCCGTGCAATATTTAATTGCAATGCGTAACAAAAACACTGTTAAGTATGACCAATTTGACAGCAATAATACTTTAAACCAAGTAAATTAATAATATAATTAAAAGTTTCCAAGTAATCCGTCTCTTCCACACGATATCTGATGCATATTATGCTGTCTTCGCTTACACATTGATTAGTAGCAACACTTAACTTTAAGTGAATAATCAGTTAAACACAACAGAAAGGCACAGAACCATTATAATTCATAGCATGCCGATAGAAGTATTCCAGTTTGAGGTGGTCGCCTGTAGAGCCATCATACAGCATGCAGCATGGCGTGGAACCCTTGGTCGAGGGGGGGGGGGGGCAGGGGGCCCCGGGCCCCCTGGAATCAAAGAGCCCCTATTGATGCGCTTGCGCTGCCAAAATCGTAACTGTGTTCGGGAATGATAAAGGAACCACACCCTCCCCCCGAGAATGCTACAGATTTCCACCTCCCTTTCAGGCGTTACAGTGCAGTTTACTAACAACTTAATGTTTCTGAAAATGTCTTGACTATGCATATCAGTTAGATAATTTTACAAACCTACGAACATTTCGTTCTTTTCGTTGAATTTTAATTTGTACTTTTGCAAGACCAATTTTCACACAGTTTTAGGTCTAACAAATTTTGCGGTCAATATTTTTAGTATTTTAGGGCACAGAACACCTTAATCTTTGCCGTTCTGCTCCAAAATCGTACGGACACAAGTTATAAGTAGAAATAGTAGGTCTTTTAAAAATTTGGTATAAGGGCTTATTGAGGACAAATTGATATTTCAAATTAAAAATATATATATTTCCCCATTTAAAATCAAATAATATACTCAAGAATCGCAAAGAAAAATTTTCACAATCTATAATACACTTTTCTTACAAAACCACAATTTCTATTAAAAACAAATGATTTCGAGTAAAAAAAGTATTTAGTCAGGAATGCCGAATAACGATTTTTAATTAGAGGATGTATTGAAGACAAAACGGAATCAAGAAAATCAATTAATAAATTTCAAGAATGTATATTTAAAACCAAAGAGAATATCTTATCCAACACAAGAAAAACCACCAATAATAAATACTAAAATCTACAAATGGGGAATAATCTGAATGACTGAATCCGTAATCGAAGTCATCACGACAATCGCAATGATAAACAGCTGAGATCTCCTCAGGCTGGCGGCCGTCTGCGACTGCTCTCGTTCCCACTGCCGCGCTTTGCATTTGTTCCCAGCCGCAGCGCGCGCCCCAGTTCTCTGCCACGGCGCAGGCATCAAGGTCTCTCGTGACACCTGACCGCTACCTTCGCTAACGATCTGGTAGACTGGTGTTCACCTCTGCGCACGGCCCTGGGAGGGCTCGCCAGCACACTCATGCCGTACCTCATACATGCACTAGGTTTGTTATCTTTAAATTATTTGTGCAATGGGAGTGCATGACTTGATGTAAGTTTTTGACATACGCCATTGCTAAGAACTTTTTCTGTTGAAGAAAAACTAATAAATAAAATAAATAAATAAAAATACCCAAAAAAGACAAAACACACACAAAATTAAGCAAACAATTGCTGTTGTTTGCTTAATTTTGTGTGTTTTTTGTCTTTTTTGGGTATTTTTTTATTTATTTTATTTATTAGTTTTTCTTCAACAGAAAAAGTTCTTATCAATGGCGTATGTCCAAAACTTTCATCAAGTCATGCAATAGGTTTGTTGCTTCTTTCCACGAACTATCTGTCACAATATCAATCAAAAACTACGATTGGTAAAATGTTGTGATATTCCGCGTAACCTCAACAACGTGTCAACAAGTATATATATATGCCTTTCACCATGTGCTTCAGACAGCACTGTAGGCACACAGGTCGTCCACTTGTTGGCTGACAGAGCAGATTCTTAACAGCTGCAGAACCCACTTTCAAGTTATACATGTCGCTCAAGTGTTTATGAGAATTGCACATTCACTAAAGAGATCACGATTGCTGCACGATTTCTTTTGTTGCATCGACTGAAGACGGATCCTCAGTGACCGTGATCGCTAAGGCGTCGTGCTCATGACGTGTAGCGCTCCAGACGCAAACACGAGCACCCAGTCGGCGCCGAGTGGTTCGGAGCCCACTACAACCTCAGTCAGGGGCGCAACAACAGGGGGGCAAGGGTATTTTGCCCCCCCCCCCCTTCTGAAACCTTGAAGTGGGGGCAAACGGGGGCAAAGAAAGTGCTGTGTAATCAATTTTTAGATAATAAAACTGCTTAAATAGCACCATTTTCCACCTTGAAATACAAATTTTCCCGTGGGAGGACCCCCGGACCCCCCGCTTCAATAGGGGGGATCGATGATTCTTTATAAAAAGGTATATTGCCCCCTCCCCTTGGAAATTTAGTTGTTGCACCCCTGACCTCAGTAACCGTCACCTAAAGCCTCTGATCAGAGCCGTGCGACGCAGAGGCCTAGCCAACCTCAAAACAAAAATATATGTATACAACAGAAATTAAAATAGAGATATTTACATTTAGATTATACTGTAATGATTCACGACGTTAATAATAACATTGAAATCGGGTGCGTATTATAAATTTAAAAAAAAAAAAAGTAAATTCATGATGATAAAAGTTCTAAAGAAAATTTTACATACACTGCTTAGGCCACAACAGCAATAATGAACAGCCGTTCACAGCTGCGATAAAACTTTTCTTACTGCGCAACTAATCTGCGCCATTTGTGTTGTATTCACTCGATGGTTGCACCCATCATCGTAAATTATAAACTGTGAATTAGCAAAGAAAACCGCAGACTAAATCTGTGCTAGAAATTAAATCATCTGGGAGGGGGATGGGAAAAAGGTCAGTACATTTAATAGAATTATGAAAAAAAAAATACTAAGGAAACGGCTACGTACATTACTTAGAACACAAATATACTTATATATTCATATATATATATACAATTTTTTTATTTAAGTCATTTTGTTTGGTCCGGCATCACTTAAACTAATGAACGGATTTCAATGGATAGTTTTGTAAGTTTGGTCAACTTAAACACTAGGTTTTATGACATTACAAATGTCCAATCCTAATGGATTTACAAGGGGGTAAATAGTGTTACGAGTATAATGTGGCGGAAACTGGGTTCGTAAGGGATTTCCCAATTAAGTTTTATTACATTTTTATTAATTACTTATATTTACATTACTAATAAATAATTGTAGCCTACTTAAAATGTCTGATCACCAATCACTGGCACTTAAAAATGTTTATTGGCAAGACACGCAATGTGTGTCAAGTTCCAGAGTTCGTACTACTCACTGGAGCTAGGCTCAACATTGATTCGCCCTTTATCTCGCGCCTGTCCACACACACAGCCTCGCGCCACTCAGTCGCACTCTCACGGTCCCGTCACTCCCCGTCGCACCACTATCGAGTGGGTCTCTCACCCTCTTCACCGATGTCGCACTTTCCGTCACTCGCGGAACTCCCCGAACTCTCGGAACTCCCGCGGAGGCTGGTGTCGTCGCTTATATACCCGTGGCGTCCTTCTCGAAGGGACGAGAGCAGCTGTGACGTGTCGCGTCATCCCGGGCCGACCCGACGCCCGAAACACCCAGAACAGCGACGCTTATCCACGCCACTCCTCGCGGTGACCTCTGTAAGCCCGGAATTCCCAGGTCGATAAAGGTGACAATTCCTCGAGGTGGGACAATGCGGGTGGAGCGGAGGGGGATGGGTAGCGAGGACCCTTGTAATCCGGCAAGGCACGCGTGGCATGCTTTACGTCAATGGACGGCGCGTGACGTCAGTGGCCGTGCGGGGCCACCAGCCCGCTCCAATCCTGGCGCGCGTCGCGGTCCTGTCTGCGACCGTAACAATAGGTTTTATAGTTAATTATATACCTTAAGCTAGTTAAGCGGAGGTAAATATAATAGATAAACTTCTAGCGCCTGCGGCATTGTCAACACACACTTCGTACGTGTACTGCATGTTGTATCTAACCCCCTCCAACGCATTTGATTCTAAATTGGACTTTTAGTAAGGATCCCTAATGTTATTGATAATATAATATAGCCTATAGCCTTCCTCGATAAATGTACTATCCAACACTGAAAGAATTTTTCAAATCGGACCAGTGGTTCCTGAGATTAGCGCGTTCAAATAAACAAACAAACAAACTCTTCAGCTTTATAATATTAAGTATAGATACGAATATTAAACATACAAAAACTACGAATTCCTTTTCACGATTTTTTTTCCGAAACTCTACCCTTAAGAGGTGTTAAAGGGGTAAGTTTTCTAAAATGAATTGAAATTTATACCTCCAAATTCGTTAGAGTGTGGTACAAACCTGAAATTTGATAACACATATACATGGTTATGTAATTTTTTTTAACCATTTTTCAAAATTCTACAGCAAAGGGGGTGAACATGGGATATTTATGGTTTAAAATCAAAATAATAAAGTTTTCGAATCTTCTAAAACGAGAGAAACTTGGCATGAAACACCGCATATAAAAATAAATGTTTTGTATGTCTCACCAATTTGAATATATATCTAATATTAAATCAAAAAGTGGTTTCTTTAGTTTTATTAAAGCTAGACCTATATAAAATACACTAAATCACGAGGAAATAAATTTAGCACTTTAATCCAAACAGATAATTCAAAATAAATGTTTTCAAATTACATCTATGAATTGGTAAAACAGGGGTAACATGGCGTTATAGGGGCCACGAATATAACTGTATCCACTCAGGCGGGAATTTTGAGTTCTCTCACAGATATTTTACACCCAAAATAAAGTTAAGCCTGTATTTTGTTATTCCATTCAGGGTATGAAATGTTAATTTGTTTGTCTAAGCAACTCACTAAATCGACTGATACGGACAATAAATTTAATGCTTGTAGTCTACATTAGAGATAAATATGCGATTATTCCACTTATTTTATTTTCAGGAGAAAATCGAAATATTTTAATCTATTAAGTTTTTGCATTCAACCAAAACCAATTAAATGAGAAAAGTCAAAGTTGGCATATTAATATTTTTAATAAACGCATATTTTATAGTTCTGTAATTTTTTAAAAATTGGCTTCCTGATGGACTGAAAGGGAAGTAAATAGAATTTCATAATATGGCTTTTAATATCCCAATCCTGAATGGTTCTAATTTTGAAACTATTTAGCCTATGGTCTGAGGAAGGTAAATAATTGTGATTATTACCTTAAGAAGTGTGTTCTAATATTTATTAATTTGTTCTATTAATATATTTTGTATTAGTATCAGCTCGAATTTCCATTTGCGTTAAGCTTTTGTGCGTGACTGTCAGACGGAGGCGCGTGACTGTCAGATGGAGGTACGTGACTGTCAGATGGAGGTACGTGACTGTCAGATGGAGGCGCGTGACTGTCAGATGGAGGCGCGTGACTGTCAGATGGAGGCGCGTGACTGTCAGACGGAGGTACGTGACTGTCAGACGGAGGTACGAGACTGTCAGATGGAGGTACGTGACTGTCAGATGGAGGTACGTGACTGTCAGATGGAGGTACGTGACTTTCAGATGGAGGTACGTGACTGTCAGATGGAGGTACGTGACTGTCAGATGGAGGCGCGTGACTGTCAGATGGAGGTACGTGACTGACAGATGGAGGTACGTGACTGTCAGATGGAGGTACGTGACTGTCAGATGGAGGCTCGTGACTGTCAGATGGAGGCGCGTGACTGTCAGACGGAGGTACGTGACTGTCAGACGGTGGCGCGTGAATGTCAGATGGAGGCGCGTGACTGTCAGACGGAGGCGCGTGACATTCAGATGGAGGCGCGTGACTGTCAGACGGAGGCGCGTGACATTCAGATGGAGGCGCGTGACTGTCAGACGGAGGTACGAGACTGTCAGACGGAGGCGCATGCGCCGTGCGGCATGGGATGGACTCGCGCGCCGGCGAGGACACGAGGGCCGCGGGCAGGCCTATAAGCATTTACGCCCAAGCGGCATTTGAAAAACTAGACTTGTTTGCATTACGCAAGTGTATAACTATTTATGAACTATAAATTCTAGTAGTGTGCGTGTATTTAATTTTAGGATATACATGTGTGTGTTTGGATGTGTGTGAGTATGTGTGTATATAATTATTTGTTACTGTTGGTTCTTGGATTCCATGAACTGTTAATGAGCATATGACTAGCACCGAGTATATTTATACTTTGTTTAACTGGCCTTCCCCATAAAAGTAGTCTTTTGGCAGGTTATGGTGCTTGTATGTATTGTAAAATAAGCGCCTATCAG